>NC_143038.1:56430000-56692500 GCF_057628025.1 Oncorhynchus mykiss | reverse complement strand
CACAGGGAGCAATTGGCCGTGGAGTGGGATTCTCCTGATTAAATAAATATCCGTTAAACATGGTTGAGATATGGATAGATATCAATGCATGGTGTACAAAAAAACAGAAATAAAACATGTTTGTAGTGCTTGTTTCTTTGAACCAGATTCTATTCCGTTGCGCTTTTTTTCATATACGGGCATTGACCGCCACCTAGTGGTCATAAGCATACATCAAAATCTGACACGTTTATCTACAGTTTAAAATATTGCAACATTGTAACAAGCGATTTTTTGTTCACTATAGACAATCCAACCTTTCAAGAGCAGAATGCAACGCATCAGAAATATCAGTTCTTACTTTCTAGATTTCCATAGATGAATTAACCACTCATGATGAGACAAGCAGGGTCGTGCAGTAAATTTAATTTAATGATGTATTGAGGTAATTTCATCTGAATTAATGAAATATCCAAAATACATTGCATGTATTTTGCTTTGAGCAAAACGTTTGCCTATGTAACCTAGCCCTCCCACTGCCTTAGCGTGGGCCATGGCTATAAGGGCTACAGTTTATGTCAAATTGACGTCTACAGTTGCATTTTTGTTCATTTTAGCTAACCCTAATAATTTTCCTAAACTTAATTATCCTAGCCTGCAGCGTAAATTCTCTTAACCTGCAACTAAAAGTCAATTCTGGTCAATTCTGACATAAAATGTATCCCTTCTAGTCAAAACTCTTCACATTTCGGTCCTATTCACCGTTGGTATGGAGACACTAAACAGGCAGCAGAGAGAAATGGCAATGTGAAGATTGCGCAGGTGCGACCCTGCAAACTGGAGAACGCACCACATCCGATGAGGTGAGTGAAGTAGACCTATACCCTAGAAATCGCTGTATGACAAATAGTCCCCCCCACCGCATAAGCAGAGAACTTGCGAGGAATTGCGAAATGTATTCCTGGGAAAATGTTACGCGCAGTCGTGCAATCACTTTGATCATTGTGGCGTCACAGTCAGTGCAGTCGATGCAGGTGTATTTAGAAGCGTGGGTGTCTTGTAAACGAACAGCAAAATCACGAATACGGAAGTGTTGGTATGAGAAAGAGGTAGTCTATTTTTGTGTTTGCCTGGTCAATGGCAATGTTATTTTTTTGTCATTGAGGATTTTTGGTCAGTCCCTTAGCTAAAGTATCCTCCTGTTGTGTTGTTCTGTGAATGTCACAGATATCCTATAGCTAAGCTATTTAAAACGGGGCCAGTGCTCCACTGTCTGAAGAAGGTAGCAAGTTAGGTGTAACACTGCCCTGTCCAGGGTGTAAGAAACGTGACAGGTGTAGCCAAGCTATCTCTGCTCAGCAATTTGATCCACTTTATAGTTCACTGCATCTAATAACAACCCACAGCACTAACAGGACACACACAGTGCATGCTACAATAAACGGTCTAGCATTAGATAAACGGTGAATGCAAACATTGGCACAGATATGACATGTGCTTGTAATCATGCATTGGATATTATAGTTATCCTTAATTGAAACCTCACAATAACTTGTGAATTATTTTTACAGTTACTATGGCGAACTGATCAAGCCAAACAGCAACAACTTAAAAGAAGAGCACAGCTAGAGACATGATATAGGGAGTAGAGATCAGGGGTCCCTTGGCCAGTGAAGGCCAGTGTCTCTATGGAGGCCCCAAAGTGTGTCCAGCCAGGTCAGAGTGAGGAGGGAGATCGGGGAGCTGATGGAAGCTCAACACCGTGCATTGACAGTGGTGAGGGAAGCCAGCTGTAATCATCTGTCAGCCAAAGACAAGGAATGAATACACTACCGTTCAAAAGTTTGGGGTCACTTAGAAATGTCCTTGTTTTTTAAAGAAAAGCTCATTTGTCCATTTAAAATAACATAACATTGATCAGAAGTACAGTGTAGACATTGTAATGTTGTATATGACCATTGTAGCTGATTTTTTAAAAATATTTTTTTAAAGAAGGAATATCTACATAGGCGTACAGAGGCCCATTATCAGCAACCATCACTCCTGTGTTCCAATGGCACGTTGTGTTAGCTAATCCAAGTTTATAATTTTAAAAAGCTAATTGATCATTAGAAAACCCTTTTACAATTATGTTAGCATAGCTGAACACTGTTTTTCTGATTAAAGAGGCAATAAATCTGGCCTTCTTTAGAATGGTTGCGTGTCTGGAGCATCAGCATTTGTAGGTTCAATTACAGGCTCAAAATGGCATTTTCTTTGCAACTCTGCCTGGAAGGCCAGCATCCTGGAATCACCTCTTCACTGTTGATGTTGAGACTGGTGTTTTGCTGGTACTATTTAATGAAGCTGCCAGTTGAGGACCTGTGAGGCATCTGTTTCTCAAACTAGACACTCTGATGTACTTGTCCTCTTGCTCAGTTGTGCACTGGGGCCTCCCACTCCTCTTTCTATTCTGGTTAGTGTCAGTTTGCGCTGTTCTGTGAAGCGAGTAGTACACAGCGTTGTACGAGATCTTCAGTTTCTTGGCAATTTCTCACATGGAATAGCCTTCATTTCTCAGAACAAGAATAGACTGACGAGTTTCAGAAGGAGGCTATTTGTTTCTGGCCATTTTGAGCCTGTAATTGAACCCACAAATGCTGATGCTCTAGATACTCAACTAGTCTAAAGAAGGCCAGTTTAATTGCTTATTTAACCAGAAAAACAGTTTTCAGCTGTGCTAACATAATTGCAAAAGTGTTTTCTAATGATCAATTAGCCTTTTAAAATGATAAACTTGGATTAGCTAACACAACATGCCATTGGAACACAGGAGTGATGGTCGCTGATAATGGGCCTCTGTACGCCTATGTAGATATTCCAGAAAAAACAAGCGGTTTACAGCTACAATAGTCATTTACAACATTAGCAATGTCTACACTGTATTTCTGATCAATTTGATGTTATTTTAATGGACAAAAAAATTGCTTTTCTTTCAAAAACAAGGACATTTTTAAGTGACCCCAAACTTTTGAACGGTAGTGTATGTATGAAGAGTGTTGAATAAGTCATGAGGTCCCACTCTAAAATGTTAGATTATCAAATGTTTGAATACAGAGGCCAGGCATTAAAATGCAGTGTGTTTGCTTTTTCGATGCTGGGCTGAAGAAGTCAAGGTATAGGCTTTAATTACACTCCCAAGGGTTTGTGAACTTCATGGCATATTTATCTGCATTAGGCCTACATGGGGATGTAATGATGTTCTTATGTTTTTCCCTTAAAAGTGTCTAGTATGTCATGTTACTTACTTGTTAGTAGATTCTGCTAACTGTTCAACGTCATTGTCACAGCAACGTGTATTGGTGTGACTGAATACAGAACATTGCTCACCTTTGCTAGAACACTGTATTACTTACTATATGTACCCCAAACCCCATGTAGATGGATGTAGTTGTGTTTTCGCTCCTCATATTCAGAACCTCTAGGAGAGAGAGACCCCAGTAAAGACCAGCAGAGCAAAGCCCTGTGCCAACAACACACTCAAATGTTCCTGAACCTCACCACAGAGAAGGGCCTACAGCAAATACCATGTAAGCCTACACACAAAACCTTCAGACACTTAACACTGACTAACCAGTCATACTAAACATGGACTTGGCTTTGGTACCACTTATAACAGTACCATCAACTAACAGTAGATGAGAATACAGTTTGACTTGAATGCGTAGCTTATAAAGTGGTTATTACCACCGCTGTATCTGAGCTGTGTGTTTATGTATGTGTGTATATCAGCACCACCAGGTGAGGGAAGAGTGAGGCGCAGCTTGCTCAACCTGCCCATCATCAACCCAGAGAGACTGCGGACAGCAAAAGTACTGGTCGACAAAGCTGTAAAGGTAAGAATCTAAAATAGGACAACCCTCTATATATGTTATACTTAAGGTCATGTAGATACTATTTTATATATCTCTCTCTCTGTGTGTCTTTTTCTCTCAGATGCGTATGGTGTTCTCCATACAGGGTCCATACCCTGTGGTTCGGGCTGCCCTGAAGGCGAGGGGTTGGGTAGAGCGCCGCCTGCCTCGGCCAAACCAGCACTGGAGCCGGTGCCGTGGAGATGATGGGAATGATGCTGATGACAGTGATGATGACAATGGTGAGACAGGAAGGCCACTGCAAATCTTGTAGTAATTGATTCTAACTATCATTGACCATTAACCTAAATCCTAGATTGTAATCTCCCTCTATGCTCTGCTTAGACAGCCCAGACGACAGAGAGGAAGACCCAGATGACATGTATGACCTAATGGTAATAGAACGGAAGTGTGTGTGTGTGTGTGTGTGTGTGTGTGTGTGTGTGTGTGTGTGTGTGTGGTGGGTGGGGGGGGCGGCACACAGTTTTTATGTCTTTCCCCTGCCCATCTATCTTACAGTCTCGCATGGTGAGGAACGAAACGTCATATTTCTATTGGACGACGCGTAGAGAGACAGTGGACAACCGCTCATTGCGAAAGGAACAGATGACCAATCACTATGCCAAAGCAGGCACCTTCACCACCAAGGTTTGATGGCTTTCACATGGGAGACCCTGAAATGAACGAACTCTACCTTTTCACAGTCTTTGATCATTTTTATACTCACCACACCTATGTAGGCTATGCCTGTCTTCTCTCCATCTTTCTCATTTCTGTCTCAGGTTGGGTTGTGTGTGAACCTGAGGAACCTGCGTTGGTTTGATGCTGCAGACCTTGACTCCTTCTTCCCACGCTGCTATAGGCTGGGGGCAGAGGATGAGAAACATGCCTTTATCGGTCAGAATCCTCACCGGTCTCTTTCCGCACCACGCGTTCTGATCTGCCTATTTCCCCCCCTCTCTATCGGAATGCCTCACTTCTATAGTCTTAGGGGGATTTATAGTACTGCCTCTCCTTCCTTTTCATTTTCCATACTTTTAGGTGTGGGGGGGGCAACCTTCCTGTGGCAACCTCTATCTGACTTGCTTTATTTCTGTCTCTCTGTCTCTGTCTCTCTCTATAGAGGACTACAGGAGGACAGCATGCACCAGCCTTATACAGTGTGTTGTGGAGAGGATTCGGGGTGAGCGAAGTGAGGGAGAGGGAGGTGGCACAGCTGGATCAACTCACCAATCATGTCAAAGTAAGGTATTCCTCACAAAAAGAGGCCTACCCCCTCAATCCCCCCGATTTAGGTCAAACAGAGCTACAGGCTTCATTGTCTTGTCCAATCCCTTAGGTCAGAAAAAAGCATGCAAGCGTCGAGCCATGTCATTGGTGGCCTCCAGAATGATTGACAGTGCACTAAAAGTTTGCCAGGACTTCCTGGACAGCTTGGAACACAATGACATAGACATTGCCTTGGAAACACCACCATCCCTAACAGAACAAGAGTGGCTGGAGTTCATCCACAATTACTACCTGGTTGTCCAGTGAGTACTCCATAAAGTATGATCATTATGTGTCTCTGTCATGTCAGTACACGCATCTCTTTGTCAGTGTATCTCAATGGCACTTTTCACTCTCTCCCTCTCTCTCAGTGATGGTGTAGAGATAGAGGAGACTTTTCACTATTTGAACAGCTGTCAAGCTATGTTACGGAAGCTTCGTGATGTCAATCCACAGCTAGACACAGACGGCATCCACAACATCTGGATAGTCAAACCTGGGGCCAAGTCCCGGGGCAGAGGTGAGTTCCAAGCGGGGAAGAAGAGACAAGTGTAGTAGTACTTTATTTAACTCTATCCTCATGCTGTATTTACCTATAATATTTATTTAATGCTGCTTATAGTGTAGGCCTACACTAACTTTGTTTTTGTGTCTCTTCCATGTCCCTCCACCTGTGCAGGCATCATGTGTGCCAAGCGGCTGGATGACATCCTGAGGCTGGTGGACAGTGACCCAGCCCTGATCAAGGACAGTAAGTGGGTGGTGCAGAAGTACCTGGAGCGCCCCCTGCTGGTCCACGGCACCAAGTTCGACCTCCGCCAGTGGTTCCTGGTGACTGACTGGAACCCTCTCACTGTCTGGTTTTATAAGAAGTGCTACCTACGCTTCTCCACCCAGCCATACTCAGTTGAGACACTGGACAGGTAAGGGGGACATTTTTACCCTGTTGTTATTGGCATTTTACCATGTTGATTCCACATTTCACCTTGTTGCTAATTTCCTATGGTCTTATCTCTCTTGTTCCCCTCTATATCCCCCTTCTTCCAGTTCTATCCACCTGTGTAACAACTCCATACAGAAGCACTTTCAGCCCTCCCAGCAGCGTCACCCAGAGGTGCCTGAGGACAACATGTGGTCATGTGACCAGTTCCGGGCCTTCCTGTCTGGACAGGGCCGAGCAGCACAGTGGTGGTCTGTGGTGGTCCCAGGGATGAAGAAGGCTGTGGTCCACGCCCTGCAGACTGCCCAAGACCTGGTGGAGTCACGCCGAGGGAGCTTTGAGCTCTACGGAGCCGACTTCATGCTAGGTGTGAATGATGTCAGTGGCGTCAGTATTTGTTGTTATTGGCAGTGAAGTTCAAGTTTTATTGTCACATCCACAAGTACAGTGAAATGCTTAACTTGCAAGCTCTACCCAAAAGTGCAGTAATCAATGAATATCAAAATAGTATAACTTATTTAAAAAATACAAAATAAAAATACAATTATATATATATATATATATATATATATATATATATATATATATATATATACGGTGCCTTCAGATATATATATCAGATGTATATAAGAGTAGATGTATATATATATATATATATATATACGGTGCCTTTAAATATTTGTTTAAATCTCACCCATCTACTCTTAATACCCCATAATGGCAGTGACAACATGTTTTTCAAAATGTTAGCAAATTTATTGAAAATTAAATACAAAAAAATATCTAATTGACATAAGTATTCACACCCCTGAGTCAATACTTTATAGAAGAACCTTACAGCTGTGAGTCTGTCTGGGTAAGTCTCTAAGAGCATTCCACACATTGTGCAACATTTCTCCATTATTCTTTTAAGAATTATTTGAGCTCTGGCAAATTGGTTGTTGATCATTTTTAAACAACCATTTTCAGGTCTTGTCGTAGATTTAAGTCAAAACTGTAACTTGACCACTCAGGAACATTCACGGTCTTCTAGGTAAGCAACTCCAGTGTAGATTTGGCCTTGTGTTTTAGATAATTGTCCAGCTGAAAGGTGAATTAATTTCCCAGTGTCTGGTGGAAAGCAGACTGAACCTGGTTTTCCACTAGGATTTTACCTGTGCTTTATCTCCATTCCGTTTATTTTTTATCATGAAAAATACCCCTTAACGATTACAAGCATACCCATAACATCATGCAGCCACCCCTATGCTTGAAAATATGGAGAGTGGTACTCAGTAATGTGTTGTATTGGATTTGCCTCAAACATACAGTGCATTCTGAAAGTATTCAGACCCCTTTACTTTTTCCACATTTTGTTACGTTACAGTCTCTAAAATGGATGAAAGTTTTTTTCCCCCCTCATCAAACTTCACACAATTCCCCATAATGACAAAGCAAAAACGGGTTTTAAACATTTTTGCTCATTTATTTAAAATAAAAACTGAAATATCTGTCTGGGCCACTCAAGGACATCCAGAGACTTTTCTCTCTGTACTTTGCTCCGTTCATCTTTCTCTCAATCCTGACTTGTCTCCCAGCCCCTGCCACTGAAAAACATCCCCACAGCATGATGCTGCCACCTCCATGCTTCACCGATGGGATGGTGCCAGGTTTCCTCCAGACGTGACGCTTGACATTCATGCCAAAGAGTTCAATCTTGGTTTCATCAGACCAGAGAATCTTGTTTCTCATGGTCAGAGTCCTTAAGGTGCCTTCTGGCCAGCTCCAAGCAGGCTGTCATGTGCTTTTTACTGAGGAGTGGCATCCGTCTGGAAACTCCCCCATAAAGGACTGACTGGTGGAGTGCTTCCCCAGATATGTGCCTCGACACAATCCTGTCTCAAAGCTCTATGGACAATTCCTTCAACCTCATGGCTTGGTTTTTGCTCTGACATGCACTGTCAACTGTGGGACCTGTGGGACAGGTGTGTGCCTTTCCAAATAATGTCCATTCAATTGAATTTACCACAGATGGACTCCAAGTTGTAGAAACATCTCAAGGATGATCAATGGAAACAGCAAAAATGTAAAAAAAAAAAAAAAAAACTATTCCCTTTGTCATTGTGGGGTATTGTGTGTAGATTGATGAGTAAAAAAATACAGTGCCTTGCGAAAGTATTCGGCCCCCTTGAACTTTGCGACCTTTTGCCACATTTCAGGCTTCAAACATAAAGATATAAAACTGTATTTTTTTGTGAAGAATCAACAACAAGTGGGACACAATCATGAAGTGGAACGACATTTATTGGATATTTCAAACTTTTTTAACAAATCAAAAACTGAAAAATTGGGCGTGCAAAATTATGAGATAGATGAGGTCTCTGTAGCCCACACATACAATTATCTGTAAGTTCCCTCTGTCAAGCAGTGAATTTCAAACACCGATTCAAACACAAAGACCAGAGAGGTTTTCCAATGCTTCGCAAAGAAGAACACCTATTGGTAGATGGGTAAAAAAAAAACTATCCCTTTTAAGCATAGAGACGTTTTTAATTCCACTTTGGATGGTGTATCAGTACACCCAGTCACTACAAAGATACAAGCGTCTTTCCTAACTCAGTTGCCGGAGAGGATGGACACCGCTCAGGGATTTCACCATGAGGCCAATGGTGACTTTAAAACAGTTACAGAGTTGGATCAACAACATTGTAGTTACTCCACATTACTAAACTAATTGACAGAGTGAAAAGAAGGAAGCCTGAACAGAATAACAAATATTCTAAAACATGCATCCTGTTTGCAACAAGGCACTAAAGTAATACTGCAACAAATGTGGCAATGTAAAGTGTTATCTTTGGGGCAAGTCCAATACAACACATTACTGAGTACCACTCTCCATATTTTCAAGCATAGTGGTGGCGGCATCATGTTACGGTTATGCTTGCAATCGTTAATGGTTGGGGTATTTTTCATTATAAAAAATAAACGGAATGGAGATAAAGCACAGGTAAAATCCTAGTGGAAAACCAAGTTCAGTCTGCTTTCCACCAGACACTGGGAGATGAATTCATCTTTCAGCAGGACAATAACTTAAAGCACAAATCTACACAGGAGTTGCTTACAAAGAAGACAATGAATGTTCCTGAGTGGCTGCTTGAAAATCTTTAGTTATTAATAAAAAAATGTTTTTTACAAAAAACAGATTTTTCTTCCACTTTGTCATTAGAGTATTTTGTTGTTGACAAAAAAAAAGACAAATCCAATTTTAATCCCGCTTTGTAACAATAAAATGTGAAGAAATCCAAGGGGTCTGAATACTTTTGCAAGGCACTGTATATGTAAACAGGAGTAATAGTGACCAGTAGCAGGATAAATAGGTAGATACTAATATGGTGGGACTTCTTCTGTTCCAAAGGTCGTGACCTGAGGCCATGGCTGATAGAGATCAATGCCAGCCCCACCATGGCCCCCTCTACAGCAGTGACAACACGCCTGTGTGCAGCCGTGCAGGAGGACACTCTACGGGTGGTCCTGGACCGTCGGTTGGACCGAGGGGCACACACTGGGGGCTTTCAGCTTATATACAAACAGGTGAGGTATGTTTGTGTATGCCTTTAAGTTATGAAAGGGAAGTTTAATGTACCCCTGAATAAGAGGTTGTACAGATGTCATCTCTCTGTCTCTGTCTATAGGCAGCAGTGGAGGTGCCTCAGTATGTAGGGGTCAACCTGCTTGTTGAGGGCTCCCAGATCAGACGGCCCCGCCCTCCTCCTCAAAAAGCCTCCAAACCCTCTAAGGGTCGTTCCAACCAACCAGCGCCCAGACGCCCTCCTCAAAGCCAGGAGTATGAGGCTGTGGCAGAGAAACCCAAGCCGGCCCCCTCTAAGAAGGGTCTGAAGTCTGAGGTACGACACCTTACCTTCTCTGGCTTCAGAATCCAGACCCCACTTTCTACTGAGAGGCCCCTGGCCGGGGAGCCCTGGAGGCTGCAGCGTCTGGGCCTGGTTGACTCCCTCCAGCTGCCCCCCAGGGCTCAGTCCCGCTCTATGGACTGCTGGCGGAGACCCCAGGTTATTGTGCCCTGGTCAGGGCGAGCACGCCCCTTTGCTACCCCTGATATCTACAAAGGCCCTGTCCTTCCCTTGGAGGTCATCAGCCTTCAAGACCCAGACAGGGAGCCCAGTGCCCTGCTTGTGCCCACTCCTCTGGTCCAACATGCTGAGTTCAGGTTCCAGAAGTTTTTCAGGCAACAGAACCTCCATCGTAGGGTGATCAGGACCACATGTGTAGGGAGAGGAACTCACAAGAGCTCGTGACATGGATCGGTTATTGAACCATTCACTGACTGCTGCCTGATTTTGAAAGCTGTCTTTTTGCACTCAGCCATTGTAGGCCTACCTCATCATAATAAAGTCAGTATTGTATCCACTTAGATTTTCAGTCTTGGTATGTTTTTCCCTTTATACTGATTTATATAGATAACTGTGTGCTGTAGTCTTTTTGTCCAACTTGGCAACCTGGTCTCAGAGCATTTTGTATTATTCTGTACCGAAGTCTGAGATGGTTATCATATTGTATGCATAATATTTCTCAGATTATTACCAATCCCAAAAGGTATGACTACAAACAGCCAGAAAAGGCTACTCTCCTCGATGTTATCCTCACAAATAATCCTGATAGGTATCAGTCTAGTGTTTTCTGTAATGACCTTATTGATCACTGTTTTACAGCCTGTGTACATAATGGCTGCTCATTTAAACGACCTGTCCTGATTTGTCATAGATGCTTTTTTTTTTTACTTTAATGAGCAAGCCTTCCTTCATGAACTGGCCCCTGTAAAATGGTATAGAATCAGCTTGATTCGTCTGTCGAAGACGCTTGGACCGTCTTTTTTATATTTTCAGTGGTATTGTTAACAAACACGCACCCATAAAGAAAATGAGAATTACAGTGCCTTGCGAAAGTATTCGGCCCCCTTGAACTTTGCGACCTTTTGCCACATTTCAGGCTTCAAACATAAAGATATAAAACTGTATTTTTTTGTGAAGAATCAACCACAAGTTGGACACAATCATGAAGTAGAACGACATTTATTGGATATTTCAAACTTTTTTAACAAATCAAAAACTGAAAAATTGGGCGTGCAAAATTATTCAGCCCCCTTAAGTTAATACTTTGTAGCGCCACCTTTTGCTGCGATTACAGCTGTAAGTCGCTTGGGGTATGTCTCTATCAGTTTTGCACATCGAGAGACTGACATTTTTCCCATTCCTCCTTGCAAAACAGCTCGAGCTCAGTGAGGTTGGATGGAGAGCATTTGTGAACAGCAGTTTTCAGTTCTTTCCACAGATTCTCGATTGGATTCAGGTCTGGACTTTGACTTGGCCATTCTAACACCTGGATATGTTTATTTTTGAACCATTCCATTGTAGATTTTGCTTTATGTTTTGGATCATTGTCTTGTTGGAAGACAAATCTCCGTCCCAGTCTCAGGTCTTTTGCAGACTCCATCAGGTTTTCTTCCAGAATGGTCCTGTATTTGGCTCCATCCATCTTCCCATCAATTTTAACCATCTTCCCTGTCCCTGCTGAAGAAAAGCAGGCCCAAACCATGATGCTGCCACCACCATGTTTGACAGTGGGGATGGTGGGTTCAGGGTGATGAGCTGTGTTGCTTTTACGCCAAACATAACGTTTTGCATTGTTGCCAAAAAGTTCAATTTTGGTTTCATCTGACCAGAGCACCTTCTTCCACATGTTTCGTGTGTCTCCCAGGTGGCTTGTGGCAAACTTTAAACAACACTTTTTATGGATATCTTTAAGAAATGGCTTACTTCTTGCCACTCTTCCATAAAGGCCAGATTTGTGCAATATACGACTGATTGTTGTCCTATGGACAGTCTCCCACCTCAGCTGTAGATCTCTGCAGTTCATCCAGAGTGATCATGGGCCTCTTGGCTACATCTCTGATCAGTCTTCTCCTTGTATGAGCTGAAAGTTTAGAGGGACGGCCAGGTCTTGGTAGATTTGCAGTGGTCTGATACTCCTTCCATTTCAATATTATCGCTTGCACAGTGCTCCTTGGGATGTTTAAAGCTTGGGAAATCTTTTTGTATACAAATCCGGCTTTAAACTTCTTCACAACAGTATCTCGGACCTGCCTGGTGTGTTCCTTGTTCTTCATGATGCTCTCTGCGCTTTTAACGGACCTCTGAGACTATCACAGTGCAGGTGCATTTATACGGAGACTTGATTACACACAGGTGGATTGTATTTATCATCATTAGTCATTTAGGTCAACATTGGATCATTCAGAGATCCTCACTGAACTTCTGGAGAGAGTTTGCTGCACTGAAAGTAAAGGGGCTGAATAATTTTGCACGCCCAATTTTTCAGTTTTTGATTTGTTAAAAAAGTTTGAAATATCCAATAAATGTCGTTCCACTTCATGATTGTGTCCCACTTGTTGATGATTCTTCACAAAAAAATACAGTTTTATATCTTTATGTTTGAAGCCTGAAATGTGGCAAAAGGTTGCAAAGTTCAAGGGTGCCGAATACTTTCGCAAGGCACTGTAAAAACAGGTTCAGTCCCTGGTTCGACCGTGATCTTGCAGAGTTACTCCACCTCAATAATTGCATTTGACGAAAGGCTCAGCACACGCATACTCAGGCTTACTGGCTCTCGTTCAGGCAAATGAGAAATAAGTGCACTCAGGCTATCCGGAAGGCCATAGTTAGTTAGTTACTTTAAGGAGCAGTTCTCTCTCTGTGGGTCTAACTCCAAAAAGTTCTGGAAAACGGTTAAAGACCTGGAGAATAAAACTTCACAGCTGCCCATGTCCCTTAATGTTGATGATGTGGTTGTTACTGACAAGAAGCACTTGGCTGAGCTCTTTAATCACCACTTCATTAAGTCAGGATTCCTATTTGACCCAGCCATGCCTCCTTGTCCTTCCAACATTTCCTCATCTCCCACCCCATCTCATGCGACTTTCCCCAATGCTTCTCCCTCTTTTTCCCTTGCCCCGCTACAAAGTTTCTCCCTGCAGGCAGTCACTGAGTCCGAGGTGCCAAAGGAGCTCCTTAAACTTGACCAAAAAAAAACCATCTGGGACAGATGGTTTAGACCCTTTCTTCTTTAAGGTTGCTGCCCCTATCATCGCCAAGCCTATCTCCAACCTTTTTAACCTGTCTCTTCTCTCTGGGGAGGTTCCCATTGCTTGGAAGGCAGCCATGGTTCATCCTTTATTTAAAGGGGGAGATCAAGCTGAGCCTGACTGTTATAGGCATGTGTTGGAAAAACTTGTCAATAGTCAACTGACTGGCTTTCTTGATGTCTATATTATGCAATCTGGATGTCACTGAAACCTTAAAGGTCTTAAATGATGTCACCATTGCCCTTGATTCTAAGCAATGTTGTGATGTGTTTTTATTGACTTTTATTGACTTGGCTATTGATATGTAGACCATTCCATTCTTGTGAGCCGGCTAAGGAGTATTGGTGTCTCTGAGGGGTATTTGGCCTGGTTTGCTAACTACCTTAAAGAGTGCAGTTTATAAAGTCAGAAAATCTGCTGTCTCAGCTACTGCCTGTCACCAAGGGAGTACCTCAAGGCTCGATCCTAAGCCCCACACTCTTCTTAATTTACATCAACAACATAGCTCAAGCAGTAGGAAGCTCTCTCAACCATTTATATGCAGATGATAGTCTTTTATACTCAGCTGGCCCCTCCCTGGATGTTGTGTTAATGCTCTACAACAAAGATTTCTTAGTGTCCAAAAAGCTTTCTCTACCCTTAACCTTGTTCTGAACACCTCCAAACAAAGGGCATGTGGTTTGGTAAGAAGAATGCCCCTCTCCCCACAGGTGTGATTACTAACTCCGAGGGTTTAGAGCTTGATTTCATACATGTACTTGTGAGTATGGCTAGACAGTGCACTGTCCTTCTCTTAGCACATATCAAACTGCAGGATAAAGTTAAATTTAGACTTGGTTTCCTCTATCGTAATCACTCCTCTTTCACCCCAGCTTCCAAAATAACCCTGATTCAGGTAACCATCCTACCCATGCTAGATTACGGAGACATCATTTATAGATCAGCAGGTAAGGGTGCTCTCAAGCGGCTAGATGTTCTTTACCATTCGGCCGTCAGATTTGCCCCCAATGCTCCTTATAGGACACATCACTGCACTCTATACTCCTCTGTAAACTGGTTGTCTCTGTATACCCATTGCGAGACCCACTGGTTGATGCTTATTTATAAAACTCTCTTTGCCCTCTTCCTCCCCTGAGATACCGACTGCAGCCCTCATCCTCCACATACAACACCCATTCTGCCAGTTACATTCTATTAACCTCTTGGAACCACACACCCCCCCCCCCCCCCCCCCCCCCCCCCCGGATCTGGGATAATTGTAATCAACTACGCTAAATAGCATTGCGCAACAGTCAAATAATCTTACTAGAAAATATTTATATTCATGAAATCACAAGTGAAATATAGCGAAACACAGCTTAGCCTTTTGTTAAATCACCCTGTCGTCTCAGATTTTGAAATTATGCTTTACAGCGAAAACAATACAAGCGTTTGTGTAAGTTTATCGATATACTAACAAAACATTATGTACACCTAGCGGCAGGTAACTTGGCCACGAAAATCAAAAAAGCAATAAAATTAATCGTTTACCTTTGGGCTTCGGATGTTTTCACTCACGGGACTCCCAGTTAGACAGCAAATGTTCCTTTTGTTCCATAAAGATATTTTTTTATCCAAATACCTCAGTTTGATGCGTTATGCCTAGGAATCCACCGGAAATCGCGGTCACGACAACGCAGATAAAAATTCCAAATTATATCGATAATATCAACAGAAACATGGCAAACGTTTTTTATAATCAATCCTCAAGGTGTTTTTCAAATATCTATTTGATAATACACTGCTCAAAAAAATAAAGGGAACACTAAAATAACACATCCTAGATCTGAATGAATGAAATATTCTTATTAAATAGTTTTTTCTTTACATAGTTGAATGTGCTGACAACAAAATCAGACAAATTATCAATGGAAATCAAATGTATCAACCCATGAAGGTCTGTATTTGGAGTCACACTCAAAATTAAAGTGGAAAACCACACTACAGGCTGATCCAACTTTGATGTAATGTCCTTAAAACAAGTCAAAATTAGGCTCAGTAGTGTGTGTGGCCTCCACGTGCCTGTATGACCTCCCTACAACGCTTGGGCATGCTCCTGATGAGGTGGCGGATGGTCTCCTGAGGGATCTCCTCCCAGACCTGAACTAAAGCATCCGCCAACTCCTGGACAGTCTGTGGTGCAACATGGCGTTGGTGGATGGAGCGAGACATGATGTCCCAGATGTGCTCAATTGGATTCAGGTCTGGGGAACGGGCGGGCCAGTGGCGAATTTGCCAATCTTGGTGTTCTCTGGCAAATGCCAAACATCCTGCACGGTGTTGGGCTGTAAGGACAACCCCCACCTGTGGACGTCGGGCCCTCATACCACCCTCATGGAGTCTGTTTCTGACCGTTTGAGCAGACACATGCACATTTGTGGCCTGCTGCAGGTCATTTTGCAGGGCTCTGGCAGTGCTCCTCCTGCTCCCCCTTGCACAAAGGCGGTGGTAGCGGTCCTGCTGCTGGATTGTTGCCCTCCTACGGCCTCCTCCACGTCTCCTGATGTACTGGCCTGTCTCCTGGTAGCGCCTCCATCCTCTGGACACTACGCTGACAGACACAGCAAACCTTCTTGCCACAGCTCGCATTGATGTTCCATCCTGCATGAGCTGCACTACCTGAGCCACTTGTGTGGGTTGTAGACTCCGTCTCATGCTACCACTAGAGTGAAAGCAGCGCCAGCATTCAAAAGTGACCAAAACATCAGCCAGGAAGCATAGGAACTGAGAAGTGGTCTGTGGTCACCACCTGCAGAACCACTCCTTTATTGGGGGTGTCTTGCTAATTGCCTATAATTTCCACTTGTTGTCTATTCCATTTGCACAACAGCATGTGAAACGTATTGTCAATCAGTGTTGCTTCCTAAGTGGACAGTTTGATTTCACAGAAGTGTGATTGACTTGGAGTTACATTGTGTTGTTTAAGTGTTCCCTTTATTTTTTTGAGCAGTGTATATCAACCGGGACAGTTGGGTTTTCACTAGGACCCGGAGGAAAAATGGCTACCTCTCTGTTTAGCGCAAAAATCACACAGAGCCAACAACTGACCACTTACGCAATGTGGACGTTTACGCTCATTCTTCAAAATAAAGGCCCGAAACTACGTCTAAAGGCTGTAGACACCTTAGGGAAGCCACAGAAAAAGGAATCTGGTTGATATCCCTTTCAATGGGCAATAGGGATGCATAGAAAGACGGGGGTTTCAAAATAAGAGTCACTTCCTGAGTGGATTTTTCTCAGGATTTCGCCTGCAATATCAGTTCTGACAATATTTTTTTACAGTTTTGGAAACTTTAGAGTGTTTTCTATCCTAAGCTGTCAATTATATGCATATTCTAGCATCTGGTCCTGAGAAATAGGCAGTTTACTTTGGGAACGTTATTTTTCCAAAAATTAAAATAGTGCCCCCTAGCTTCAAGAGGTCCCCAAAGCACACACATCCCTGGGTCGCTCCTCTTTTCAGGTTAGGAGTTAGGTCAAGGATAGGGTTAGGTAAAGGGTTAGCTAATGCTAAGTTGTTCGCAAAGTAGCTAAAATGCTAAAGTTGTCCATGATGACTAGCAACCTTTGGCTTGCTAGATGTTCGTTTTTGTACCGCGACCAAACGCCCTACTTTCACACTTGCCTTAAGTAACCATCTGTCTTATGTAATATACCAAACATAACACACCATACTAATTTCAGTGTCCTGGTTTTACTATGTTACGTCTAGTCTATGAGACCAGGCTGAACTTGTAGGTACTGCTGCATGAGTGAAGGGTGGCGTGCGCTGACGTCACATTTTTATGTACGTCTTGGGGAACGTGCGCGCACCTGAGTTTTCTGTATTCGACAGGAAAAGATGGCAGCGTCCATGTGCCGAGTCGGGAGCTCTGTGGGTCGAGCCCTCGCCAAATCCCGTAGCGTAAGTATTCAGCAACATATTGGTATTTCAGGGGTCTGTAAGAATAATTGGGTTGTTGGTTGGGATCTGCATTTCCTTCACGTCGGCAACTTTTACCGAGAAGCAGGCCTCTGTAGTTCGTTATCTAGTAGTGCTAGCTATCTTATTGGTATGTAGCTAACACTGGTAACGTTATGTAACCGGAGCACAGTGATGGCTAGGCGGTTAGCATTAGCTTGGAGTTAGCGCAAGGTCAACTCACTGTCAGCAAAGGCGCAATGTCTCACTGTAAAAAACCGTGACATGAGTGGGCATTTTGACATCCACGTTTAACACTTTAGTCAACCTCTATCTGCGTTGCCTTATTCGCTTTTTAAAACTAACAAGGTCATTTTGACCATACTTCCGCGTTCTATTTGCCCTAACGTTAACGTTAGCTAGCTAGGTAACTGGTTAGCTACCTACCTCTGTCTTGTACAACTGGATGCGTAGCTATGTTAAATTGAACTCGCTACATAGTTAGTCGTTAATTGTGTGACCTCAGTTAACTTGAAAGTGTGTTTCCTTTGAGTCGTTTGACTTCAAACTGTGGTGTTGGGATGCCTGGCTAGCTGGTGAAGTGTTGTTGATGGACCCTCAGTAAATATAAAAATAGCCCCTCCTTACCTCCAACTTATTAGCTAGCTAAGGTCGACCGGTGGTATGTGTGAATTGGTGGCTGTCACTGTTGTGTGGGATCAACAGTCAGAAGATCACCCCACAACTACTTTCTCTCCTTTTCTTGGTCATGATATCAAATCAAAGTTTATTGGTCACATACAGTTTTGTAAATGACACCAGCAGTATGATCTCTATTATTGAATATATTGATCCTCTCCCTGATCCTCTCCCAGTACAGGGATGCAAATAGTCACATTTCGGCGAAATTCGCCGTTTTTGAATCCTACGTGATTCGTGTAGATCCGATGAAAAAGGTTTGGGAGAGGCGGGGTGTTTGGATCACTACTGGCTGTAAACAAACAAGTGACACGCGTTTGGAGCAATGCTGGCTGCTGTATCCAAAGCTCAGCCAATCGTTTACAAAACAGATAGTTTACAAAACAGAATGCAGTGCAGCACGCGACTGAAGAGACAACCGATTTACTAGTTACAGCCTCAGCGCGCGCTCTGGAAAGGCAACTTGCCAGTTACAGCAGCGTGTCCTCTGGACGATAACGAAGAGGTAACGTTAGGTGAGAAGCCTGACAACGGAGAAGGGGGTGAGAAGGTAATGAAGCGTACTTCATGAGCTGTAACCGAAAAACTACTGGCATTCGGAAAGTTTGAGGGGAGGGAGAAAGTATTAGCATTGTTAACTGTCTTGTTAGCTAGATCGAATTATCCGTAGCCAGCCAGAGAAATGCTGAGCAACATTAGCCAACTTATCTGATCAAATAATTTCGTTTATGGTGTGAAAATTAGCTTGCTAATAGTCAGACAGCAAACATTAGCTATCAAACGTTACAACACCAGATGAGCTAACATTAGTAACCTAACCAATTCGCTATTATACGACTCTAAATCTCCCCCTGTCAGAATTATCCCCACATTCGCCGCCTTCATTGCTGCGACTTGCTTGAAGGTTGAGATTTCTGCTCTTCACTCCGTTGTCAGTTTAGCCTACATTTCACTGATCTTAGTAGCAGAAAGCATATTTGTCTGCACTTTTCGTTATTTATTTCAATATGGCGTCCTGTGCGAACCCCCCTGCAACGCCCGCCCCGGAAAGATGCTGCCAATACCTGAACCTGATACTGATTTGTATTAGTCTATACATACATCTACACACATACATTAATGATTAATTTCGGTTTCTTAGTCTGACGTGAAGTTTGTTATATAGAAAGTATTTGTCTCTGATGTGTGCCACAGAACGTATTTGACTCTAGCCACAAAATTAAGGAAATAAGAATGGTGGGAGAATTCTGACAGGGGGAGTTTTGCAAATTATAACGCGTTGGTTGCTTACTGGACCCTGGCAATCTGTGTTAAATGTTAACTAGCTAACGAACTAACCACTATGTTAACTCATGTTTTCCTTCTATAGTATGTGGTTATTTTTAAGAATGAGAGGATTAAGATTAAAATGAGGTGTTAAACAAGTCAATTCAGGGATCAAGTGTAGCTGGAGATGGGCTTAGCTTAAACTGGATGCCTATAGAGGTGAAAGGAACACCACACACTTTCTATCTTTATCACTTTTGCTAGCACATTGCTTGTACATGTCTACGGGCAGAAAGTGTACAATGTAATAATGTGTAGTCGAAATACATTATTTTTGTTGTGTTGAATTTGACAGTAATGTGTGTGAGGGGGGGATTATATATTTTACTCAGTGAATGTTATTTTTGCACACATGTAGCCTTGTGTACTTGATCGTTGTCTATAGTGGCCACTATAATAGAGCAAAAAATAGAATGCCTGTTTGTTTCATTCTATTTCTACTTTAACTTCTTTGGGTTAGGGGGCAGTATTTGGAAGTTTGGATGAATGAAGTGCCCAAAGTAAACTGCCTGTTACTCAGGCATATAATTGGTAGTATTGGATAGAAAACACTCAAGTTTCCAAAACTGTTAAAATATTGTCTGTGAGTATAACAGAACTGAATATGGCAGGCGAAAACCCGAGGACAAAACATACAGAAATGTTTTTTTTTTTCAGCTCACCTCTTATTACAATGGCTGGAAATGGGAATATAAAAGGTCCTCCCAGATTGCAGTTCCTAGGGCTTCCACTAGATGCCAACAGTCTTTAGAAAGAATTTCAGGCTTGTTTTATTGAAAAATGAGCTAGAATTTGTAGTTTTTCTAGGTGTCTCCCATTTTGGCTGTAGTGTTTGTAGCGCTTTCCGGTGCGTGTGCGTACTTCGTTATTTATCTCCGTAATGGTCGACGGTATTCTCCGTCTTAAATTGTATTGTTTATTTACATAATAGGGTACTTGAGGATTGATTAGGAACGTTGTTTGATATGTTTGGAAGATGTTTATTGGTAATTTACGGGATTAATTTGTATGCATTTTGAACGAGGGAAACCGGTGGATTACAGAGTCTAGCGCGCCAACGAAACAGAGTTTTTTGGGGATGTAAAGAAGTACTTTATCGAACAAAAGGACCATTTGTTATGTAGCTGGGACCCTTGTGATTGCAACCAGATGAAGATCTTCAAAGGTAAGTGATTTATTTTATCGCTATTTCTGACTTTCGTGATGCATCAGCTTGGTTGTAAAATGTATGTAATGCTTTCGTGTGCGGGGCACTGTCCTTAGATAATCGCATGGTGTGCTTTCGCCGCAAAGCCTTTTTGAAAACTAACAACACGGCTGGATTAACAACAAGTTAAGCTTTTAAATGATGTATGACACTTGTATTTTCATGAATGTTTAATATTACGATTTCTGTAATTTGAATTTGGCGCTCTGCAATTTCACCAGATGTTGGCCAGGTGGGACGGTAGCGCCCAATGGTCCGTAAGAAGTTTAGATGTTTTTTTCCCCAAGTGCAATATTTGTGTGTGGTCACAAGCGTTATATTATAAAGGCTGTCATGGCTAACTGCAATATTAGTGTATTGTTTTTTTCTCAAGACTTGTCATTTGCAGTAAAGTCTAGGCAACAAATAACATTGGTTTGCTTTCTTTACATTTTTTTTAGCTGTGAGTTAACCGCTTTTTATTTTACACAGAGACTGATCATGTAGATCATATTCTTTGTTTAATTCGTTAACCTGCATTTCCCCCTAGCAGGGATTTATTTGCATGTTTCAGTGCACACAAAAAAAACTGTCACCTTTTTGGGCCCTCACCAGTTTATATCCCTGCATGTGACACGAGCCTAACAGACGAGCAAAACTACTTATATGCATGCGCTGACCAACTGGCAAGTGACTTCACTGACATTTTCAACCTCTCCCCGTCCGAGTCTGTAATACCAACATCATTCAAGCAGACCTTCATAGTCCCTGTGCCCAAGAACACTATGGTAACCTGCTTAAATAACTACCGACCCGTAGCACTCGCATATGTAGCCATGATGTGCTTTGAAAGGTTGGTCATGGCTCACAACACCATTATCCTAGAAATCCTAGACTCACTCCAATTTGCTTACCGCCCTAACAGATCCACAGACGATGCAATCTCTATTAGAGGTCGACCGATTATGATTTTTCAACGACGATACCGATTAATCGTCCAATTTATTTATTTATTTTTAATAATGATAATTACAACAATCCTGAATGAATTAAGCTATTTTGAAAACGCAATTAACCTGTTGCGACGAGTAAACCTGTATCCGGGATCCTATTTATAGCCTCAAGCTCATTACCATAACGCAACGTTAACTATTCATGAAAATCGCAAATGAAATGAAATAAATATATTAGCTCTCAAGCTTAGCCTTTTGTTAACAACACTGTCATCTCAGATTTTCAAAATATGCTTTTGAACCATAGCTAAACAAGCATTTGTGTAAGAGTATTGATAGCTAGCATATCATTAAGCCTGGCATTCAGCATGCAACATTTTCACAAAAACAAGAAAAGCATTCAAACAAAATCATTTACCTTTGAAGAACTTCAGATGTTTTCAATGAGGAGACTCAGTTAGATAGCAAATGTTCAGTTTTTCCAAAAAGATAATTTGTGTAGGAGAAATCGCTCCATTTTGTTCATCACGTTTGGCTGAGAAAAAAACCTGAAAATTCAGTCATTACAACGCAAACTTTTACCCAAATTAACTCTATAATATCGACAGAAACATGGCAAACGTTGTTTAGAATCAATCCTCAAGGTGTTTTTCACATATCTATTCGATGATAAGTCACTCCTGGCAGTTTGGTTTCTCCTCTGTTCAAAATGGAAAAAATGCGCGCACCTGGAGATTGCGCAATAGTTTCGACGGAGGACACCCAGCGGACACCTGGTAAATGTAGTCTCTTATGGTTAATTTTCCAATGATATGCCTACAAATACGTCACAATTCTGCAAACACCTTGGGGAAACGACAGAAAGTGTAGGCTCTCACCTTGCGCATTCACAGCCATATAAGGAGACATTGGAACACAGCGCCTCAAAAATCTGTCTCACTTCCTGTATGAAATTGCATATTGGTTTCGCCTGTAGCATTAGTTCTGTGGCACTCACAGACAATATCTTTGCAGTTTTGGAAACGTCAGAGTATTTTCTTTCCAAAGCTGTCAATTATATGCATAGTCGAGCATGACAAAATATCTTGTTTAAAACGGGAGCGTTTTTCATCCAAAAATGAAATACTGCCCCCAGAGTTTCAAGAGGTTAAGGGAATTAACTGGAACGATCTCTTGTCCTATACAGACGTGGAAGCTGATAGTCAAGTTTTTCTATCCACAATCCCGGCTACAATAAACGGTTTCCTAAGAAAATCAAATCCAAACCTGACCAAAAGAGCACTCTTCCTTGGCTAAATGGAGAAATCTGGAAATTGATGAAAGAACGATATTATACTCTAAAAATAGCCCTAAGATCCAAATTAGAGCATGACAGACGTAGGTTTACCATGTTGAGAAATAAGGTGATGAAAGAAATCAGACAGGCCAAGGCAAACTTTTTTTATTAAAATAATTGAAGCAAAGGGAAATTCTAAACTGATCTGGGAGAATCTAAAAAAGTTAACAGGGAAAGACCATAGTAACACTGCAAAAATACTAGAAATAATGGTGAATAACAATCTAACACAGGAGGCAGTCTAAATAGCAATAGCCTTCAATTCCTACTTTATTGACTCTGTCAGGGTACTGACACAGCCCCTCCACTGGTTTCTTGGGCTCAGTGCTAGTAAATTATGCAAAACCTGTCTTCATCATAAGGGAGGTTTCTGAGTCAGAGGTGAATAAGGTGATTAGCTTACTAAAGAACTCTAAAGCCAAATATGTATTTGGGCTGGACTCTACCTTTCTTAAAAACTACAAAGAGTCACTCATTGGCCCAATTACTAAGGTCACCAACACATCTATTGGTCTCGGGGTGTTTCCAAGGGTATGGAAGTTGGCCATAATAATGGCCATCTTTAAATCAGGCGACCCTGCTGACGTGAGTAACTACAGGCCCATTAGTATACTACCCGTGGTGTCAAAGGTTGTTGAAAAGTGTGTAGCAGAACAACTGATTGCCCACCTCAACAACAGCCCCTTCACATTCACATTACACTCCATGCTGTTTGGCTTCAGAGCGAAACACTCCACAGAAACGGCCAACTGCTTTCTTCTGGAAAATGTGAAGTCCAAGATGGACAAAGGGGGCGTTGTTGGGGCTGTGTTTCTAGACCTAAGGAAGGCTTTTGATACTGTTAACCATGAGATTCTCATCACAAAATTGTCCAAGTTCAACTTTTCCCCTGATGCCTTGAGATGGATGAAATCATACCTTGAAGGCAGAACTCAGTGTGTCAGAGTGAGCAATGAGCTGTCGCCCACTCTTAGCTATGATGTGGGTGTGCCCCAAGGGTCAATACTGGGGCCCCTCCTGTTCAGCCTGTACATTAATGACCTGCCTTCTGTCTGAACTGGGTCGGAAGTTCAAATGTATGCAGATGATACAGTGATATATGTGCATGCAAAGAGCAAACAACAAGCTGCACAAGAACTCACTACTGTAATGGTCCAGGTTACAAAGTGGCTCAGTGACTCATGTTTGCATCTCAATGTGAAAAAAACTGTTTGCATGTTCTTCACAAAGAGGGCAACAGATGCTACTGAGCTGGATGTCTATGTGTCAGGGGAGAAGCTCCAGGTGGTATCTGATTTTAAGTACATTGGCATCATACTTGATTCCAACCTCTCTTTTAAAAAGCATGTGAAAAAGGTAATTCAAATATCCAAATTCAACCTAGCTAATTTCCGATTTATACGAAATTGTTTGACTACAGAGGTATCAAAACTGTACTTCAAATCTATGATACTCCCCCACTTAACATACTGCTTGACTAGTTGGGCCCAAGCTTGCTGTACAACATTAAGACCTATTCAGTCTGTCTATAAACAGGCTCTCAAAGTGCTTGATAGGAATCCCAATAGCCATCATCACTGTTACATGCTCAGAAAGCATGAACTCCTGAGTTGGGACAATCTTGTGCAATACACCGACGCATGTCTTGTATTCAAGATCCTAAATGGCCTCGCTCCCCCTCCACTCAGTATTTTTGTTAAACAGAAAACCCAAACATATGGCAGCAGATCCACAAGGTCTGCCATGAGAGGTGACTGTATAGTTCCCTTAAGGAAAAGCACCTTTAGTAAATCCGTTTTCTCTGTGAGAGCTTCCCATGTCTGGAATACACTGCCATCAGACACACAACTGCACCACATATCACACTTTCACAAAATGCTTGAAGACATGGCTAAAGGTCAATCAGATTTGTGAACATGGTCCCTAGCTGTGTCTTCCCGCTTTCCATGTTGTCTGTAGCTTGTGAGGTGTGGAAACACTTTGTTGCTTTTATGAACTTTGTCTTGTTGCTTTTTGTTCTATGTCTGTATGCTATGTCTTGCTTGTCCTATGTTGCTATTGTCTATATTGTAATTGTTTTTAATTACCTGCCCAGGGACTGCGGTTGAAAATTAGCCGGCTGGCTAAAACCGGCACTTTTACTGAAACGTTGATTAATGTGCACTGTCCCTGTAAAAAATAAAATAAACTCAAACACTTATTTTAACATACTATAATACATCAATAAAATCAATTTAGCCTCAAATAAATAACGAAACATGTTCAATTTGGTTTAAATAATGCAAAAATAAAGTTTTGGAGAAGAAAGTAAAAGTGCAATATGTGCCATGTAAGAAAGCTAATGTTTAAGTTCCTTGCTCAGAACATGAGAACATTTGAACACTGGTGGTTCCTTTTAACAGGAGTCTTCAATATTCCCAAGTAAGAAGTTTTAGGTTGTAGTTATTATAGGAATTATAGGACTTTCTCTCTCTACCATTTGTATTTCATAAACTTTTGACTATTGGAGGTTCTTATAGGCACTTTAGTATTGCCAGTGTAACAGTATAGCTGTCCCTCTCCTTGCTTCTACCTGGGCTCGAACCAGGAACACAACGACAACAGCCACCCTCGAAGCAGCGTTACCCATGCAGAGCATGGGACTTCTCAAACACAATGATTTCAAAAGAGGTCCTAACAACTGTTACGCACGCCTCTATGAAGAGGGAACGCAACACCCTGCTACAACTAAACTCTGTGAAGTGAAAAAGGTATGGACTGTAGGTGCGAGTAAGAATGACAACAGGCAGAATGTGGTACCGGAAAAGGGGCTGGACGGAACCAAAGCAAAGAAAGTAAATCTCAAATTCCCTCCCCCCCCTCTCCTATCTTACCTGCCTACCCACTACTTACCTAATTTAGCACCACTTGGTGCCCTAACCAAAATACAGGGAGTGGTCCGCCCAGGTCTTACCTAGTGTGCCTAGACAGTGAATATACTACGGGTATATGTATGCCCGCGGGCCTCTTGCCTAAGCACTCCCAAGGTGCCTTCCCCTTTCCCCCTGGGAACAAATGAAACAGAATATTAAACAATTTCACAAACAAACTAAGAAACAAAGTACATCAAATAAGCTTTATCTGAGCAACAAACTCACAAAACATACCAACTTCCCAGCAATGAACTCCCATCAAAATCAACCTCTAGCAAAATCTCTCTGCAATGACCTCCAAGCAAATCTCTATCACAAACAATCGCTTTGCAATGACCTCCCAGCAAATCTCTCTCAGTAATCCCCACCTCCAAAATTCCTCTCTCCTGAACAGAACACTGGCTTTTATATAGCTTCAGAAGGAATGTAACTGGAGACAGCTGTGTCTTGACGAGGGGGCGGGGTCAGCTCTCCAATTAGCCCTGGAGTCGACCAATCAGCTGCTTGAGAGATTTCAGGAAGCCATTTCCTGAAATAAAACACATGCAAATACACAAACTACAACACATAAACTGGGGAACGTAACAACAACACACCTACCCACTAACACATTTTGTTTTTGTAAATGGCAAGTTAAAATGGTCAAAGAATGTCCCATGCAGAGCAAGGGTAACAACCACTCCAAGTCTCAGAGTGAGTGACGTTTGAAACGCTATTAGCGCGCACCCCGCTAACTAGCTAGCCATTTCACATCTGTTACACCAGTCTAATCTCGGGAGTTGATAGGATTGAAGTCATAAACAGCAGAGCTGCTGGCAAAACGCACGAAAGTGCTGTTTGAATGAATGCTTATGAGCCTGCTGCTGCCTACCATCGCTCAGACTGCTCTCTTATCATAGACTTAGTTATAACATAATAACACACAGAAATAAGAGCCTTAGGTCAGTAATATGGTCAAATCCGGAAACTGTCATTTCAAAAACAAGACGTTTATTCTTTCAGTGAAATACGGAACCGTTACGTATTTTATCTAACGTGTGGCATCCATAAGTCTAAATATTCCTGTTACATTGCACAACATTCAATAATTACGTAAAATTCTGGCAAATTAGGCGGCCCAAACTGTTGCATATGCACTGACTGCGTGCAATGAACGCAAGAGAAGTGACACGATTTCACCTGGTTAATATTGCCTGCTAACCTGAATTTCTTTTAGCTAAATATGCAGGTTTAAAAATATATACTTCTGTGTTGATTTTAAGAAAGGCATTGATGTTTATGGTTAGGTACACACTGGAGCAACGATACGCACTGCATCGATTATATGCAACACAGGACACGCTAGATAAACTAGTAATATCATCAACCATGTGTAGTTATAACTAGTGATTGATTATTTTTTATAAGATAAGTTTAATGCTAGCTAGCAACTTACCTTGGCTTCTACTGCATTCGCGTAACAGGCAGGCTCCTCGTGGAGTGCAATGTAATCAGGTGGTTAGAGCGTTGGACTAGTTAACTGTAAGGTTGCAAGATTGAATCCCCCGAGCTGACAAGGTAAAAATCTGTCGTTCTGCCCCTGAACAAGGCAGTTAACCCACCGTTCCTAGGCCGTCATTGAAAATAAGAATGTGTTCTTAACTGACTTGCCTAGTTAAATAAAGATTAGATAAAGGTGTAAAAAAAAAAAAATAGGCCAAATGGGTGTCCAAAAATACCGATATCCGATTGTTGTGAAAACTTGAAATCAGCCCTAATTAATTGGCCATTCCAATTAATCGGTCGACTTCTAATCTCTATTGCACTCCACACTGCTCTTTCCCGTCCGGACAAAAGGAACACCTATGTGAGAATGCTATTCATTGACTACAGCTCAGTGTTCAACACTATAGTGCCCTCAAAGCTCATCAATAAGCTTAGGACCCTGGGACTAAACACCTCCCTCTGCAGCTGGATCCTGGACTTCCTAACGGGCCGCCCCCAAGTGGTAAGGGTAGGTAACAACACATTCAATGTGCTGATCCTCAACACAGGGGCCCTTCAGGGGTTCGTGCTCAGTCTCCTCCTGTACTCCCTGTTCACTCATGATGGCACGGCCAATGCCAATGACACAACGGTGGTAGGCCTGATCACCGACAACGAGCCAGCCTATAGGGAGGAGGTCAGACACCTGGCTGTGTGGTGCCAGGAGAACAATCTCTGTTGTGAAATAGGAAGCCGATTCAAGATTTAATTTTGGATTGGAGATGCGTAATGTGAGTCTGGAAGGAGAGTGTACAGTCTAACCAGACACCTAGGTATTTGTAGTTGTCCGCATATTTTAAGTCAGAACCGTCCAGAGTAGTGATGCTCGTCGGACGTGAGGGTGCGGGCAGCAATCGGTTAAAGAGCAAGCAATTAGTTTTACTTGTATTTAAAATCAGTTGGAGGCCTCGGAAGGAGTGTGGAATGGCATTGAAGCTCGTTTGGAGGTTTGTTGGCACATTGTCCAAGTACATCACACCAGGCGGTGTCAGAGGAAGGCCCTAAAAATGGTCAAAGACTCAAGCCACCCTAGTCATAGACTGTTCTCTCTGCTACCGCACGGCAAGCGGTACCGGAGCGCCAAGTCTAGGTCCAAGAGGCTTCTATAAACAGCTTCTACCACCAAGCCATAAGACTGCTGAACATCTTATCAAATGACTACCCAGACTATTTGCATTGCCCCCCTCTTCTATGCTGCTGCTACTCTGTTATCTATGTATAGTCACTTTAATAACTATCTACATGTACATATTATCTCGACTAACCGGTGCCCCAGCACATTGACTATGTACCGGTACCCTCTGTATATAGTCTCGCTATTGTTATTTTACCACCTCGACAACAGCCAGTGAAATTGCAGGGCGCCAAATTCAAAACAACAGAAATCCCATAATTAAAATTCCTCAAACATACAAGTATTTTACACCATTTTAAAGATAAACTTGTTGTAAATCCAGCCACAGTGTCCGATGTCAAGAAGGCTTTACGACGAAAGCACACCAAACAATTGTTAGGTCAGCATCTAGTCACAGAAAAACACAGCCATTTTTCCAGCCAAAGAGAGGAGTCACAAAAAGCAGAAAGAGAGAAAATGAATCACTAACCTTTGATCTTCATCAGATGACACTCATAGGACTTCATGTTACATAATACATGTATGTTTTGTTTGATAAAGTTCATATTTATATCCCAAAATCTCAGTTTACATTGGTGCGTTATGTTCAGTAGTTCCAAAACATCCGGTGATTTTGCAGAGAGCCACATCATTTTACAGAAATACTCATAATGAACATTGCTAAAAGATACAAGTGTTATGCATAGATCCACTTCTTCTTAATGCAACCGCTGTGTCACATTTCAAAAAACTTTATGGAAAAAGCACACCATGCAATAATCTGAGTACAGAGCTCAGACACAAAAACAAGCCATACAGATATCCGCCATGTTGTGGAGTCAACAGAAGTCAGAAATAGCATTATAAATATTAACTTACCTTTGATCTTCATCAGAATGCACTCCCAGGAATCCCAGTTCCACAATAAATGTTTGTTTTGTTCGATAAAGTCAATTTTTGTCCAAATACCTCCTTTTTGTTCGCGCGTTTAGCCCATTAATCCAAATTCATGAGGCGCGAGCACTAGGTCCAGACAAAGTCAAAAAGTTGTGTTACAGTCCGTAGAAACATGTCAAACAATGTATAGGATGTTTTTAACCAATTTTAACATAAATCTTCAATAATGTTCCAACCGGATAATTATTTGTCTTCAGAAATGCAATGGAAAGCAGGTCGCTGTCATGTGTGCGCGCATCATCAGCTCATGCCACTCTGGCAGACCTATGGTTGAATCAGCTCTCATTCGCCCCCACTTCACAGTAGAAGCCTCAAACAAGGTTCTAAAGACTGTTGACATCTAGTGGAAGCCTTAGGAAGTGCAATATGACCCCATAGACACTCTGTATTCGATAGGCAATGACTTGAAAAACTACAAACCTCAGATTTCCCACTTCCTGGTGGATTTTTTCTCAGGTCTTTGCCTGCCATATGAGTTCTGTTATACTCACAGACATCATTCAAACAGTTTTAGAAACTTCAGAGTGTTTCTATCCAAATCTACTAATTATATGCATATTCTAGCTTTTAGGCCTGAGTTGCAGGCAATTTACCCTGGGCACCTTTTTATCCAAGCTACTCAATACTGCCCCCCCAGTTCCAAAGAAGCTAAGAACAAATTCTTATTTACAATGACGGCCTAACACGGACGATGCTGGCCCAATTGTGCATTGCCCTATGGGACTCCCGATCATGGCTGGTTGTGATACAGCCGGGGTTCGAACCCCGGTCATTAGTGACACCTCTAGCTCTGCGACGCAGTGCCTTGGACTGCTGCACCACTCAGGATGTTTGTAGACCTATGTAGCCAAATTGTATCTATGATGATGTGCTATCCATTCAGGTTTTTTCTGTGTTCTGTTTATATCTGAGAATTAACCAATGATATCAGGCCACACCTGGCCATGATTAGACACCTGTGTGTCCTTTGACAGTATATAAACTAGTGACCCGCAGTGTTTGTCATTATACCCTGATGAAGACAGCTTGTCTGTCAAAACGTTGGTTATGAGGTTATTCAATTATTGTATCTGAGCTCCTAGTGTGCGGCTCTCCTTTTTCTTTTCCAAGTATTTTACTCTGCTAGCCAGCACCTCGCCTAAACAGGTGTGCTTTTCTTTCGCTTCCACGTACACAGTTTAACAGATGATATAGTGGATGCAGTGAAATACTAGCTCCTAACAATGACATTGAGGCGATCATAAATTGCTAAAAGGCATAATATTTTGCTAAATGTCTCTTCATTCCATTACTACAGATTATTTTAGCAATTTCATACATATCCTTACACCAGAACTATCAACACAACAAAATCAGCCAAACTTAGAAAAAAAAGAAACGTCCTCTCACTGTCAACTACGGTTATTTTCAGCAAACTTAAGAACACATTCTTATTTTCAATGACGGCCTAGGAATGGTGGGTTAACTGCCTTGTTCAGGGGCAGAACGACAGATTTTCACCTTGTCAGCTTGCAACCTTACAGTTAACTAGTCCAAAGCTCTAACCACCTGCCTCTCATTGCACTCCACGAGGAGCCTGCCTGTTACTCGAATGCAGTAGAAGCCAAGGTAAGTTGCTAGCTAGCATTAAACTTATCTTGTAAAAAATAATCAATCACTAGTTATAACTACACATGGTTGATGATATTACTAGTTTATCTAGCGTGTCCTGCGTTGCATATAATCGATGCAACGCTGGGGGATGATTTAACAAAAGCGCTTTTGCGAAAAAAGCACAATCGTTGGACGACTGTACCTAACCATAAACACCAATGCCTTAAAATCAATACACAGAAGTATATATTATTAAACCTGCATATTTAGCTAAGAGAAATCCAGGTTAGCAGGCAATTTTAACTAGGAGAAATTGTGTCACTTCGCTCGCGTTCATTGCACGCAGAGTCAGGGTATATGCAACCGTTTGGGCAGCCTGGCTCATTGTGATCTAATTTACCTAACATAGAAGGTTGTGCAATGTAACAAGAATATTTAGACTTAGGGATGCCACCCGTTAGGTAAAATACAGAACGGTTCCGTATTACACTGAAATAATAAACGTTTTGTTTTCGAAATGATCGTTTCCGGATTCGACCATATTAATGACCAATGGCTCGTATTTCTGTGTGTTATGTTATAATTAAGTCTATGATTTGATAGAGCAGTCTGACTGAGCGATGGTAGGCAGCAGCAGGCTCGTAAGCATTCATTCAAACAGCACTTTTGTGCGTTTTGCCAGCAGCTCTTCGCAAGCACAGCGCTGTTTATGGCTTCAAGCCTAATGGCTGGTGTAACCGATGTGAAATGGCTAGCTAGTTAGCGGGGTGCGCGCTAATAGCGTTTCAAACGTCACTCGCTCTGAGACTTGGAGTAGTTATTCCCCTTGCTCTGTAAGGGCCGCGGCTTTTGTGGAGCGATGGGCAGCGATGCTTCGAGTGTGGCTGTTGTCGATGTGTTCCTGGTTCGAGCCCAGGTAGAGGCGAGGCGAGGAGAGGGACGGAAGCTATACTGTTACACTGGCAATACTAAGTGCCTATAAGAACATCCAATAGTCAAAGGTATATGAAATACAAATGGGATAGAGAGAAATAGTCCTATAAATACTATATTAACTACAACCTTAAACCTCTTACCTTGGAATATTGAAGTCTCATGTTAAAAGGAACCACCAACTTTCATATGTTCTGAGCAAGGAACTCAAACGGTAGCTTTTTTACATGGCACATATTGCACTTTTACTTCTCCAACACTTTGTTTTTGCATTATTTAAACCAAATTGAACATGTGTCTTTATTTATTTGAGGCTAAATGGATTTTTATTGATGTATTATATTAAGTTAAAATAAGTATTCATTCAGTATTGTTGTAATTGTCATTATTACAAATACATTTTTAAAAACCGTTCGATTAATTGGTATCGGCTTTTTTCGGTCCTAATCGGTATCGGAGGTGAAAAATCATAATCGGTCGACCTCTAATTGTCATGCTGGAAGGTCATGTCAGGATGAGCCTGCAGGAAGGGTACCACATGAGGGAGGTGGTGTAACTCGGGCAGTTGTCATCCTGTACCTGTCCCGCAGGTGTGATGTTCGGGTGTACCGATTCTGTGCAAGTGTTGTCACAGTGTTGTAGGCTAACTATCCTCTCCCTCTCTCTCCAGCCCATCCTGCTGTCTCTCCGGCGTGGTCAGGCTACGGTGACCTATGCCCAGAGCCTTCTGGGAGCTCCTGAGACCCGTCTCACTGCCCTGGACAATGGCCTGAGGATCGCATCGGAGGAGACCGGACACAGCACATGCACTGTAAGGACCTGCTGTGTCATTGATCATACAATCCAAGCAGTCATCTTGATGGATTTGGGAAACATTGCCTAGTGCAGACATTCACTTAGTCACATTTCAGATGAACCTGACTTTGTTTGGCGCGTCATGGTATCTAGCTAAGTTCCACCTCTGTCTCTCAGGTTGGGCTGTGGATCAACTGTGGAAGTCGCTATGAGACTGAGAAGAACAATGGAGCTGGGTTCTTCCTGGAGCACATGGCTTTCAAGGTACACAACAGCCCTGACATCTATGCAACCTACCTTCAGTCTCATAAGGGACTTCACACTTACTTTACTACTGGCCCAACATGGTTTCTCTTCCACCCCCCTTTTTTCCCATGTTTATTTTCCCCAGGGGACAAAAAAGCACACCCAGATGGCCCTGGAGCAGCAGGTGGAGTCCATGGGTGCTCACCTGAGTGCATACACTTCCCGGGAGCACACTGCCTACTACATGAAGACCCTGGCCAAAGATCTGCCCAAAGGTGAGCCAACCAAACCACCTACCCAGCATAGCAGACACTTCAATGAGGCAGGAATAAGGCATGGAGACTGTTTATAAGGTGATATGACAATTCAAGTGTGTGTACAATGGGTTGGGTTCTTATAAGCCCTTCTAATTCCACAGAGGTCGAGTGAGTGTTTATGTATCTAGTTGTAAAGCTCCTGTTTCCTTTTGGTGAATTAGTTTCTCATGCCTGTGTTGAACTTCCATTCCCATGGTCTCCAGTAGTTCTTGTCAATTGCTATGTATACTGAAGTGCCCCTCTCACGCTCTCCAGCGGTGGAGCTGTTGTCAGAGGTAGTGCAGAGCAATGCCCTGAGCGAGGCTGACATTGAGCAGCAGAGGAGTGTGGTGCTGAGAGAGCTGGAGGAGGTAGAGGGCAGTCTACAGGACGTCTGTTTGGACCTGCTGCACGCCACAGCTTTTCAGGGTACCCCCCTGGGACACAGTGTGCTGGGACCGTCCCAAAACGCCAGGTACACACGAACACAGAGCCTACAAGGGAATCCTATTGGGTCAGAGCAAGCTAGGCCAAACCAAAACACCAGGGAAACTCGTACATGTTATAGAATCCTGTTACATTTCACAGCACTCCCAATTAGTTGAGCAGTAAAGGTCTGTCTCTTCCCTTCAGGACTTTGAGTCGACAGGATCTGGTAGATTTCATCAGGAGCCACTACAAGGCCCCCCGCATGGTGCTGGCAGCTGCTGGAGGTACATTAGCACTGGCATGTTAAGGCGGTATATAGAGGTATTACATGCCAATACCAACTGGCCCTGAATGTTTTTTTATTTTATTTGAGTGTAATTGTTGTCTGTTTGTAATGGCTCACTACCTGTCTCCTGTGTAGGTGTGACTCATGAGGAACTGGTTGGGTTGGCCAAACAGCACTTTAGCGGAGTTTCCTTTGAGTACGAGGATGATGCTGTGCCTGTTCTGTCCCCCTGCCGCTTCTCTGGCAGCGAGGTGAGGAGCGCCCCTGTTTCAGTGTGTGTCCTAATTGACAGATGTTTGAACAAGGGCACAGGTATCCCATTTTCTTTTTTATTTGGAATGTTAATATGGTTAACCCTGTTGTCGTCTCCTCTCGCCCTCTGTAGATCCGCATGCGTGATGATGATATCCCCCTTGCACATATTGCTATCGCAGTGGAGGGTGCCAGTGCCACCAGCCCAGACATTGTGCCTCTCATGGTGGCCAACTCCATCATTGGCAGCTATGACATCACTTTTGGTGGTGGAAAGCACCTGAGCAGCCGCCTTGCTCGTCTGGCCTCAGAGGAGAGTCTGTGCCACAGCTTTCAGGCCTTCCACTCATCTTACAGCGATACTGGTCTGCTTGGCATCTACTTTGTCACCGACAAACACCACATCGATGACATGATGCACTGGTCACAGAACGCGTGGTTAGTTGTGATTTCCAATACATACACTCACAAACACAAAATATGGATACACTCCTAGTCCAACACTTATCCTCAGCCTGTGTCATTTTACATATTTCATTTGATAGTAATGACCTCCCTCGTTTTCTTTCTCTTTCCCTGAAGGATGAATTTGTGCACCACAGTGACAGAGAGTGATGTTGCCAGAGCCAAGAACGCCCTCAAGGCCAGCTTGGTGGGACAGCTCGACGGTAAGAGCTCTATCTCCTCATGTAGCCTGTCAGACACTTAAACACACACACACATACCTCTCCCTGTTCAACACTAACACTGCCGTACTGCTCTTGTGTAGGAACGACACCGATATGTGATGACATTGGCAGGCACGTCCTGAACTACGGCCGCCGTATCCCCCTGGCTGAGTGGGACGCCCGCATCGATGTGAGTACAACCGCCTTCCATGCACCACACATACAGCTGTTACACCCCCCTCTACCACCTAGAGCAGAGGTATTCAACCCCCCCAATTAACAACAATTAACCTTTAATTCATTACATTTTCATCTCTTAACAAAAGTGTTTTAACAAATAAATACTTATATTCAGTAAAATGCAATTTTTATAATCATCTTTCTCAACGTTAGTATATTGTCCCATACAATCTGTACGGTTAATTTTTAAATTAAAGCATAGATTCTGAACAAAAATATAAACGCAACATGCAACAATTTCAAAGATTTTACTGAGTTACAGTTCATATAAGGAAATCAATCAATCGAAGAAAAACAGTTTGGCCCTAATCTATGGATTTCACATGACTGGACAGGGACGCAGCTGTGAGTGGGCCTGGGAGGGCATAGGCCCACCCACTGGGGAGCCAGGCACAGCCAATAAGAATGTTTTCCCCCCAAAAAGGGCTTTATTACAGACAGTTCCCCCAGACCCGACTTTGAATACCACTGATCTAGAGGGTGCTTTTTCTGTCTCTCTCTGATCTCACTCGGCATTCTCCCCCCCACCCCTTACTGCGTTCACCCCACATTTCTCACCACCTCTCCCCCTCAGGCTGTGACACCCAGGATGGTGCGTGACGTCTGCTCCAAATATATCTATGACAAGTGTCCCGCTGTGTCTGCTGTTGGTAAGTTATCATACATCAGTATTCCTTCCAAGCAGCCTTTGCACCTTAGTCCTCTTGTCCAGGATAAAGATAGCATATAGTCTAAAAGTCCAGCTAGTGGCTACCTAGCTTGGTAATGTTCTGAATCCTCAATCCTTCTCTCATCTCGTCTCCTTCTCTCTTCTCTCTCTCTGTTCCACAGGCCCCGTTGAGCAGCTGCCTGACTACAATAGAATGCGCAGTGCCATGTACTGGCTCCGCTTCTAAGAACCCAATAGTGTTGCTCTCTGCGTGTCCAATGTCTGCTCTTCCTTTCACTCTCCTCCACTCCCTTACTTCTCCCATCACTGCAAGATTGAGGAACTGAGGACTGCCTCAGCTCATCAGCACAGATCTGTATCGGCTCCATCAAAGTTCCCCCTCCTCCTTCTCTCGCTCTCACCGCTCTATTCCTGCTATGTTAGTTTTAGTTGGTTATGAGGGAGAGAACCACTGTTGAGGGGGTGAATAAGTTCTGAGCGTTCTGTTTCCCTGTAATTATCAATAATTACTTATCGAGAAAGATTGTAATACAGGAGATTTTTGTTAATGTCACTGAGCCTTTTCATGCACCTGGTACTGTTCTGGGGAAGAGAGGGGAACACCTGAAGACATTCAGTGATACATACATATACAGTAAAATCAGGGCATTGTACAACCAGTTAATGTAGAGCAGAAGTATTTATGAATTGATGTAGTATTTTGTTTCTGTCCTATTGTACATAACAGAAGCTCTCATTCCGACAAATTGAAATAAAACATTGTAAAACACTTTGTTTTTGAGTCATTGTCCCACACACAGAATTAGATTAGTAAGACTTAATGTTATATCCTTGTTTTGTAATTGACAAACATGTTTAGCATCTCCAGGCCTACAAGCCACCAATGCGCGCCACTTTGGAACATTACATTTAAAAGGGGGGGAAGGGATTATAAACTGACAGAATTGCTTTCAGATTGTCAAACCATGCATCATTTAGCTATTTGATTTTACATTTTAGAACCCCTTTTGGTGTAAAAAATATATAAAACATTAGATACAATATTGAAATTGGCCTTTTGAACCAAATCCCACAAACGCATTGAATAACATGAATTGCAAAGAAAATACTTTATTTTTTGATTAAGGTTTAAGTGACTGATATAAGAAAGATTTAAGAAAGCTCAGGAAATATAAACTCAGTAAAAATGTCCTCTCAACTGCATTTATTTTCAGCGAACTTAACATGTAAATATTTGTATGAACATAAGATTCAACAACAAACAAACTGAACAAGTTCCACAGACATGTGACTAACAGAAATTTAATAATGTGTCCCTGAACAAAGAGGGAGGGGTTAAAAGTAACTATCTGGTGTGGCCACCAGCTGCATTAAGTACGGCAGAACATATCCTCATGGACTGCACCAGATTTGCCAGTTCTTGCTGTGAGATATTACCCCACTCTTCCACCAAGGAACCTGCAAGTTCCCAGACATTTCTGGGGGGAATGGCCCCAGCCCTCACCCTCCGATCCAACAGGTCCCAGACGTGCTCAATGGGAGTGAGATCCGAGTACTTCGCTGGCCATGGCAGAACACTGACATTCCTGTCTTGCAGGAAATCACACACAGAATGAGCAGTGTGGCTGGTGGCATTGTCATGCTGGAGGGTCATGTCAGGATGAGCCTGCAGGAAGGGTACCACATGTGGGGGAGCGTTGAGATTGCCTGCAATGACAAGCTCAGTCCGATGATGCTGTGACACACCGCCCCAGACCATGACGGACCCTCCACTTCAAAATTGATCCCACTCCATAGTACAGACCTCGGCGTAACGCTCATTCCTTCGGCGATAAACGCAAATCCGACCATCCTCCCTGGTGAGACAAAACCGCGACTCGTCAGTGAAGACCACTTTTTGCCAGTCCTGTCTGGTCCAGCGATGGTGGGTTTGTGCCCATTGGCAACGTTGTTGCCGGTGATGTCTGGTGAGGACCTGCCTTACAACAGGCTTACAAGCCCTCAGTCCAGCTTCCCTCAGCCTATTGTGGACAGACTGAGCACTGATGGAGGGATTGTGTGTTCCTGGTGTAACACGGGCAGTTGTCATCCTGTACCTGTCCCGCAGGTGTGATGTTCGGATGTACCGATTCTGTGCAAGTGTTGTTACATGTGGTCTGCCACTGCGAGGACGATCAGCTGTCCATCCTGTCTCCCTGTAGCCCTGTCTTAGGCGTCTCACAGGACGGACATTGCAATTTATTGCTCTGGCCACATCTGCAGTCCTCATGCCTCCTTGCAGCATGCCTAAGACACATTCATGCAGATGAGCAGGGACCCTGGGCATCTTTCTTTTGGTGTTTTTCAGAGTCAGTAGAAAGGCCTCTTTAGTGTCCTAAGTTTTCATAACTGTGACCTTAAATGCCTACCGTCTGTAAGCTGTTAGTGTCTTAATGACCGTTTCACAGGTGGATGTTCATTAATTGCTTATGGTTCAGTGGACAAGCATGGGGAACAGTGTTTAAACCCAATGAAGATCTGTGAAGTTATTTGGATTTTTACAAATTATCTTTGAAAGACCGGGTCCTAAAAAAGGGACATTTTTTTTGCTGAGTTTATATATTTACACACGTTTTACCTCTTTTTTTTTAGGGGGGTAGGTACAAAACTACCTCCATACAGTGCCTTTGGAAAGTATTCAGACCCTTTGCCTTTTTCACATTTTGTTACGTTACAGCCTTATTCTAGAATGTATTACATTTACCAAGAACCTGATGGTCACAGAGCTCCAGAGTTCCTCTGCGGAGATGGGAGAATCTACCAGAAGGACAACCACCTCTGCAGCACTCCACCAATCAGGCCTTTATGGTAGAGTGGCTAGACGGAAGCCACTCCTCCCGTTTGGAGATTGCCAAAAGGCAACTAAAGGGCTCTGACCATGAGAAGCAAGCTGCTCTGGTCTTATGAAACCAAGATTGACTTCTTTGTCCTGAATGCCAAGCGTCACATCTGGAGGAAACCTGACACCGCAGGAGTAGCTTCGGGACGAGTCTCTGAATGTCCGAGTGCCCCAGCCAGAGCCTGGACTTGAACCCTATCTAACATCTCTGGAGAGACCTGAAAATAGCTGTGCAGTGACGCTCCCCATCCAAACTGCCAGAGCTTGAGAGGATCTGCAGAAAAGAATGGGAGAAACTCCCCAAATACAGGTGTGCCAAGCTTGTAGCGTTATACCCAAGAAGACACAAGGCTGTAATCGCTGCAAAAATGTTCTTCAACAAACTACTGAGTAAAGGTTCTGAATACTTATGTAAATGTGATTTCAGTTATTATATTATGCATTTTGTATGTGGACACCTGCTCGTTGAACATCTCATTCCAAAATCATGGGCGTATGAAGTTGGTCCCTCTCTTTTCTGCTATAACAGCCTCCACTCTTCTGGGAAGGCTTTCCACTAGAGGTTGGAACATTGCTGCAGGGACTTGCTTCCATTCAGCCACAAGAACATTAGTGAGATCAGGCACTGATGTTGGGTGATTAGGCCTGGCTCGCAGTTGACGTTGAAATTCATCCCAAAGGTGTTAGCACAGAATCGTCTAGAATGTCATTATATGCTGTAGCATTAAGATTTCCCTTCACTGGAACTAAGGGGCCTAGCCCGAACCATGAAAAAAAGCCCCAGACCATTACTCCTCCTCCACCAAACTTTACAGTTAGCACTATGAATTAGGACAGGCAACATTCTCCTGGCATCTGCTAAACCCAGATTTGTCCGTTGGACTGCCAGATGGTGAAGCGTGATTCATCACTCCAGAGTTTTTACTGCTCCAGAATCCAATGGAGGCAAGCTTTACACCATTCCAGCCAACGCTTGGCATTTTGCATGGTGATCTTAGGCTTCTGTGCAGCTGCTCTGCCATGAAAAACTATTTCATGAAGCTCCCGACGAACAATTATTGTGCTGATATTGCTTCCAGAGGCAGTTTGGAACTCGGCAGTGAGTGTTGCAACATAGGACAGACGATTATTACGTGGTATGCGATTCAGCACTCGGTGGTCCAGTTCATTGAACTTGTGTGACCTACAACTTCGCTGCTGAGCAGTTGTTGTACCTAGACGTTTCCACTTCTCAATAACAGCACCTACAGTTGGTCTAGAGGCAAAAAAATTGAGAAGCGAGAGATAGATAATAAAATGTATACAGTGCCAGTCAAAAGTTTGGACACACCTACATATTCAAGGGTTTTTCTAAATGTTTACTATTTTCTACATTGTAGAATATATATATATATATATATATATAATATATTATTATTATTTTAGATTTTTTTGTGGGGCTCAAAACAGGTGCCCTGAATGACGGGTCGCCATTGATGTGGCTGCTATGAAAGTGAACTGTGTTTGTGGTAATTAGGGGTGTATTAATTTTGCCGATTCTGTTGAAAAACTTTTCTTAAACAGAAGCAAACGGAACAAAACAGGAATAAACATACCTGAATTTGTCCAATAGAAACTCTTGTTTCAAACTGTTGGACGAATGATTACACCCTAAATCAGCAAGATGCAGGCAAGAGTGTGCAAGATGGTATGGAATGTGTCACTGTCTGTCACCTTGACTATTCACATTTCTCTCAACCTGTGCACCTACATTGAAACTTTCATTTGTAGGCTAGGTTGTACAGTAGCAACCTCATGATGGGTATAGGAACATTTTTAATGTCATGTAATAGCCTAAATCTTTTGATGTTACATTGAGCTGGGTGAATGGAATATGAATGACAGTCATCCAATATACTGTATTAAAGTTAAATAATAGAAATAAGGCCATGTTCATAAACAAAAGATATCCTCCTCTCTCATCTTAAAAACTTCTTAAGGCTAGCGGAACCCCTCGACAACATCCGCTGAAATGGCAGAGCGCAAAATTCAAAAATATATTTTTTTAATATTTAACTTTCACACATTCACAAGTGCAATACACCAAATTAAAGCTTAACTTCTTGTTAATCTAGCCATTGTTTCCGATTTCAAAAAGGCTTTACAGTGAAAGCACACAATACGATTATGTTAGGTCAGCACCTAGTCACAGAAAAACATACAGCCATTTTCCAGCCAAAGAGAGGAGTCACATAAAGCAGAAATAGAGAGAAAATTAATCACTAACCTTTGATGATCTTCATCAGATGGTACTCATAGGATTTCATGTTACACAATACATGTCTGTTTTGTTCGATAAAGTTCATATTTACATCCAAAAATCTCAGTTTAGATTGGCGCGTTATGTTCAGTAATGTTGTGCCTAGAAAACATCCGGCGAATTTGCAGAGATCCACGTCAATTTACAGAAGTACTCATCATAAACTTTGATAAAAGATACAAGTGTTATGCATAGAAATACTGATATAGTTCTACTTAATGTAACCGCTGTGTAAGATTTCAAAAAGCTTTACAGAAAAGGCACCCCATGCAGTAATCTGAGTACAGCGCTAAACCACAAAAACAAACCATACAGATACCCGCCATGTTGTGGAGTCAGTAAAAGTCAGAAATAGCATTATAAATATTCACTTACCTTTGATGATGTTCATCAGAATGCACTTCCAGGAATCCCAGTTCTACAATAAATGTTTGTTTTGTTCGATAAATTTCATCTTTATGTCCAAATACCTCCTTTTTGTTAGCGCGTTTAGTTCACCAATTGAAATTCACAAGGTAAGTCCAGACGAAAGTCCAGACGAAAAGTCAAAACAGTTCTATTACAGTTCGTAGAAACATGTGAAACAATGTATAGAATCAATCTTTAGGATGTTTTTATCATAGCATCTTCAATAATATTCCAACCGGACAATTCCTTTGTCTTTAGAAATTAAAAGGAAAGCAGCTCGCTCTCACGGCCACGCGCGTGACTTAGCTCAAGGCATTCTGCCAGACACCTGATTCAAACAGCTCTTATTTGCTCCCCCTTCACAGTAGAAGCCTGAAGCAAGGTTCTAAAGACTTGACATCTAGTTGAAGCCTTAGGAAGTGCAAAATGACCCCATTTGCGCTGTATACTCAAAAGGAACTTACTTGAAAAACTACAAACCTCAGATTTCCCACTTCCTGGTTGGATTTTTCTCAGGTTTTCGCCTGCCATGTGAATTCTGTTATACTCACAGACATCATTCAAACAGGTTTAGAAACTTCAGAGTGTTTTCTATCCAAATCTACTAATAATATGCATATATTAGCTTCTGGGCCTGAGTAGCTGGCAGTTTACTCTGGGCACGCTTTTCATCTGAACGTGAAAATACTGCCCCCTATCCCAAACAGGTTTTAAACAGCACCGACCTCCACTGATATACAGTGCATTTGGAAATGATTCAGAAATTATCCCTTCACTTTTTCTACATTTTGTTACGTTACAGGCTTATTCTAAAATGGATTCAACAACATTATTTCTATAAATGTCATTATAGGGTATTGTGTGTAGATTGATGAGGAAAAAATATTATTTAATCCATTTTAGAATAAGGCTGTAATGTAACAACGTGGAAAAAGCTAAGGGGTCTGAATATTTTCCAAATACACTGTATACTTAACACCCAAATACCATCAGCTAGGGCAGGATCAGATGGATGGAGACATGTCAGGACCGGAGATGTTTCTGTTGTTCAACACTTCTTTACAGAGGACCATTGTTGGCTATGTCGACATCCCTTGATATGTCCCCTGATGCTGTATAAATTGTTTTTTTACCCAATTGCTACTGGCGAAACAAAAGAGGAAACTGAAATGCAGATGCACAAACACGCTCTCTTAACCTCATCTCCTCTCCCTTTATGTGTGCTTCAACTCCCCCTCCCTAACTGTATCTCCCTTATCCCCTTTTTCCTTATACTGTACATACCACTAGGTAAGGTCAACATTATTGGACCATGATTTACCTGCTCCTGAGACAGTAAATCTACCGTTCTCACTGTCCAGACATGACTGGCTGTATGGCTAAACCAAACCTGAACCCTTTTTATTTTTATTTAATTTAATTGAACCTTTATTTAACTAGGCAAGTCAGTTAAGAACAAATTCTTATTTGCAATGATGGCCTACCAAAAGGCAAAAGGCCTCCTGCAGGTACAGGGGCCTAGGATTAAAAATGAAAAATAGCGGTCTCCCGAGTTGCGCAGTGGTCTAAGGCACTGCATCGCAGTGCTAGCTGTGCCACTAGAGATTTTGGGTTCGAGTACAGGCTCTGTCGCAGCCGGCCGTGACCAGGAGGCCCATGGGGCGGAGCACAAATGGCCCAGCGTCCTCCGGGTTAGAGAGGGTTTGGCCGGCAGGGATGTCCTTGTCTCATCGCGTACTAGCGACTCCTGTGGCGGGTCGGGCGCAGTGCACGCTGACACCATCGCCAGGTGTACGGTGTTTCCTCCGACACATTGGTGCGGCTGGCTTCCGGGTTGGATGGGCATTGTATCAAGAAGCAGTGCGGCTTGGTTGGGTTGTGTTTCAGAGGACACATGGCTCTCGACCTTCGCCTCTCCCGAGTCCGTACGGGAGTTGCAGCGATGAAACAAGACTGTAACTACTACCAATTGGATACCACGAAATTGAGGTGAAAAAAGGAAAAATAAATACCATATAAATATAGGACAAAACACACATCACAACAAGAAAGACAACACAACACTATGTAACGAGAGACCTAAGACAACAACATAGCAAGGCAGCAACACATGACAGCATAGCATGGTAGCAGCACAAAACATGGTACAAACATTATTGGGCACAGACAACAGCACAAAGGGCAAGAAGGTAGAGACAACAATACATCACACAAAGCAGCCACAACTATCAGTAACAGTGTCCATGATTGAGTCTCATTCCAGTCGCTAGCTGCAGCAAACTGAAAATAGGAGCGACCCAGGGATGTGTGTGCTTTGGGGACCTTTAACAGAATGTGACTTAATGAACCCTTCACGCAATCTAACCATTCCATGCACAAAACAAAAAAATATCAGCATGTAACCTGTGAGCATGTTCTTCAAATCAGTCATCTCCAGGAACAGAACATGGTTAGTCAGAGAAATGAATTCATTACTGATGAGTTGTGGACAAATTGCAGGCAAACAGCTCATTGGAGTTATCTTGTTTGGCATACCCATGAATAAAGCCCATTTAAAGCATCATTGTCAAACCCCGAGCTGTGTAAGGACACACAAATCTGCTCCTGAATGATATGGACATTGTGACATAATCTCACATCCTTATGAGGGCGACATATAATATGCTCTTATCTACCACCGTGGTTTTCAATCTGTGGTCAACCGGAGTTCGACAGGTGCTCCATCATTTATTTTAGAAATGTTTTATTTTGAAGAATTTGTCTCTTCAAACAATAACAGTTGGGAGTATTAGTATTAACGGTGTAAGCAATTTTACCTTCCTTTTTACAATGCAAATACTATAGTTTATATTAATAATAATAATAAAACACCTTTAATCTGTTATAGTCACTGATAAAATTGCCTACATTAAGGTGGGGAACCGCTGATCTATGACTAGGTCTGCTGGTGGAACTCAAGATATTCTTTCTGGGTGTTAGAATTAGGTTAAAGTCGTCTCTATATCAGGCTGTCCCTTTCTGTAGGTACAGAGACTAGGGGCTAGCTTATGTATCGCCTCCACTTATCTGACTACGGTGTATGATGCGTACATGACCCCCATACAGGGGTCACTGACTGAGGCGGGGCCTTGTCTCTATGGCCCTCAGGGTCCAGTCCCTTGGCTCAGGCTATGTAAGTAAGACCATGGTTATCATTAGTCAGATGAGGATAATGGGTTGATGGGCTAGAGGTCACAAAGGAAACGTGAGAGGCTTGTCTTCCTCTCTTCCTTCCGAGGTGGACAGCTAATTTCCCTTTTCCCTCTTCCTGAGGACTTTCTCTCCAGCGGCTCTTCTCTCTATCCCTATTTTTTTGTTTGGAGTGGTTCTGGACTTTCTGGAAACCGACTTGCCGTGACTAAAGATAGATTTCTGCTCATGTGCGCATGCAGGTGCTGCTGCTGCTTCGCCGATGAACGTCTTTGTCTGGTGTAGCATAGAAACTTCATGCTGTGCACAAAGGACAGGGACGATATGTTCACACTATTGCATTCTATACCTCAGTAGGCTATTAAGCATAAGCGCAATTTCATGTTATTTTTTCAGGTGAAAGGCTACATGCAGTTACAGGTATCTGCCAAAATAAAGGAAACACCAACATAAAGTATCTTAATAGGGCATAGGGCCACCATCAGTCTGAATAGCTTCAATGCACCTTGGCAAAGATTCTACACATCTGGAACTCTGTTGGAGGGATGTGACACCATTCTTCCACGAGAAATTCCATCATTTGGTGTTTTGTTGATGGTGGTGCCGCCGTGGAAGATACTGTCTCAGGCGCCACTCCAGAATCTCCCATAAGTCTTCAATTGGGATGAGATCTGGTGACTGAGATAGCCATAGTATATGTTTTACATTGTTTTAATGCTCATCAAAACATACAGTGACCACTCCTGCCCTGTGGATGGGGGCATTGTCATCCTATGGGGGCTTAGCTGTGGAGCCAAAATAATGGCCTGCCCAGCATTTCTATACATGACCCTAAGCATGAGGAGATGCTAATTGATTCATTAACTCAGGAACCACACCAGTGTGGAAGCACCTGCTTTCTTTACAGTTTTTGTCCCTCATTTACTCAAGCGTTTCCATTATTTTGGCAGTTACCTTTATTTTATATGTTGTGCACAAAAGACATGATCAACATGTTCGTTCCCTAATTACAAACCTCAAGTGGGGAGTTACATGCAGCATATCACACACAAACAAGACAAAGACAGTCTAATTAGCCATGTAATGTTATTTTCTAGTCGTCACAATGGCTAAGCAGGAGGCAGACAGGCAGTCAAAGTAATAATGTTCCTTTTCAGCAACTCTGGCTAATGGCTACACTATGGTAGCAACTACAAAAATGAGACTAACTCATCACATAAAACAGATTATTTTTGCTCCAATACAAAGTGAAAACTTCGTATTCGCAGCCACTGCCTTTTTGTTTCTCCTCTTTCTTCTTCACGTGTTATCGGTACTGGTGCAGTTCAAGACAAGGATGATAAATGGATCAACACGTCCTGAACACACACCGAAGACATTGGTAATTGATCAGTTGATCTCATTGATAAATTGATTAACTCAGCTACAGTGAAACCCTAGTTGCATACACCCTACCTACATACATATGTATACTGTTGGCAGGAATGACAGACGGAATCTGTCAATAGAACGGCTTTGCGGTCACAGCACTCAACAACATGATGATCATGAGTGGCAGGCAAAGTGCTGTGACAGGTGAATGGCCCTTCATGTGAAGTCAATCTGATCTGAGTATAATAAATAATAAATACTCTGAAAATTAGACAATCACATAGGCAAAAAGTTAATCATGATAACTTCAAAATCAGATATAGGGATCTGCACACCAATTTGAACCAGATGTTACAACCACAACCATAGTGTTGTTACTTGATACAGGTGGACCTAATGTTTTTTGCATTATGTTTTTCTCATACTGATCAAGAAAACTCAAAATACATGTGAATAATCTAGCATGTCTAAAGCATGGGAAAATATGTATTTATTATCTCTTTGTGAGTGAAGATGGGGGTAATATCCAATCTAGACAGAGACAAAATTGCACTTACCATCATGTTATTTTTAGACAAAGAGGGTGATAGCAAACAATGACAGAAAGGGAAATGAGACAAGATGAGAGGGGAGGGCAAGGGATGGAGAGATGTACAAGATAAACAGAGAGTAGGGGAGAGCTGTATGTGACGGTGCAGTAACACTCGGACGATAGAGAGGGAGGACGATAAGAGTCTTGGGTAACGAGAGAGAAGTCCAGTTGAACATCTGTGCTTGCATTACAGTGGTCATTTCTCTACTTGCTAGGCAAAGACTGACTGAGAGATACAGAGAGAACCAGAAGAAAAATACTTTGCCACCACCCTGCATCTAAGAGGAACAGGACAAGTGTCTTTTGGGGACCTTACCACTCCTAAGTTGTGACATTGGGTAAGGCCTTATTACTGATGATTACATGTTTTATACTTTCCAAGTATGATCCACAACTTTCATAGTAAATGTGATTGTGAAAGAAACTTTAAGGAACCATAATGTCTTTAATTATCAATTGGACAAATGTTGAATGGTCAGATGTACGCCTGAAATAGAGTTTAAAGACCAAAGCAACATTTATACACTACCGGTCAAAAGTTTTAGAACACATTCAAGGGTTTTCTTTGTTTTTACTATTTTCTACATTGCAGAATAATAGTGAAGACGTCAAAACTATGAAATAACACAATGGAATCATGTAGTAACGAAAAAAATGTTTTATATTTGAGATTCTTCAAATACCCATCCTTTGCCTTGATGACAGCTTTGCATACGCTTGGCATTCTCTCAACCAGCTTCACCTGGAATGCTTTTCCAACAGTCTTGAAGGAGTTCCCACATATGCTGAGCACTTGTTGGCTGCTTTTCCTTCACTCTGCGTTCCAACCATCCCAAACCATCTCAATTTGGTTGGGGTCGGGGGATTGTGGAGGCCAGGTCATCTGATGCAGCACTTCATCACTCTCCCTCTTGGTCAAATTGCCTTTACACCGCCTGGTGGTGTGTTGGGTCATTGTCCTGTTGGAAAAAACAATTATAGTGGGACTAAGGGCAAACCAGATGGGATGGCGTATCGCTGCAGAATGCTGTGGTAGCCATGCTGGTTAAGTGTGCCTTAAATTCTAAATAAATCACAGACAGTGTCACCAGCAAAGCAACCCCACACCATAACACCCCCTCCTCCATGCTCTATGGGTGGAAATACACATCCGTAGATCATCCGTTCACCCTCACCGCGTCTCACAAAGATACAGTGGTTGGAACCAAAAATCTCAAATTTGGACTCAAATTTCCACCGGTCTAATGTCCATTGCTCTTGTTTCTTGGCCCTCTTCTTCTTATTGATGTCCTTTAGTAGTGGTTTCTTTGCAGCAATTCAACCATGAAGGCCTGATTCACAGTCTCTTCTGAACAGTTGAAGTTGAGATGTGTCTGTTACTTGAACTCTGGGAAGCTTTTATTTGGGCTGAAATCTCTGAGGCTGATAACTCTAATGAACTTCTCCTCTGCAGCAGAGGTAACTCTGGGTCTCCCATTCCTGCGGCGGTCCTCATGAGAGCCATTTTCATCATAGCGCTTGATGTTTTTTTGCGACTGCACTTGAAGAAACTTAAAAAGTTCTTGAAATTTTCCATATTGACTGACCTTCATGTCTTAAAGTAATGATGGACTGTCGTTTCCCTTTGCTTATTTGAGCTCTTCTTGCCATAATATGGACTTGGTCTTTTACCAAATAGGACTATCTTCTGTATCCCCCCCCCCCTTGTCACAACATAACTGATTGGCTCAAACGCATTAAGATGGAAAGAAAATTCCACAAATTTACTTTTAAGAAGGCACACCTGTTCAGTTAATTGAAATGCATTCCAAGGGACTACCTCATGAAGCTGGTTGAGAGAATGCCAAAAGTGTGCAAAGCTGTCATCAAGGCAAAGGGTGGCTATTTGAAGAATCTGGGGGTGGCAGGTAGCCTAGTGGTTAGAGCGTTGGACTAGTAACCAAAGGTTCCAAGATTGAATACCCGAGCTGACAAGGTAAACATCTGTCATTCCGCCCCTGAACAAGGCAGTTAACCCACTGCTCCTAGGCCTAGTTAAATTAAGGTAAAATATATTTTGATTTGGTTACTACATGATTCCATATGTGTTATTTCATAGTTTTGAAGTCTTCACTATTATTCTACAATGTAGAAAATAGTAAAAATCAAGAAAAACCCTTGAATGAGTAGGTGTTCTAAAACTTTGGACCAGTAGTGTACTAAGTCAAGAATGTTCGGGAATTAAGTAATCTATTAGAACCACTGATATGTAAATATATCACAGCGGGTAACCATTAGTCATGGCAATTACATATCGTTGAGGAAACATTAATGGTGTGCCATGCCATCATTACAAGGACCATGAGGGAACCATGCTATATTTAGAGCAAATGAACAAATCTGCTTCAAAATTGTATGATTTTCACTATAAAAAGTTTGCTCTCTGCCTTTCCTCCCTCAGATCAAGTGTGCTTACCATGCGAGGAATGCATCTAAGCCTGTGTCTGGCTCTGCTGCTGCCATGGTGCAACCAGTGCCAGAGAACGGACTCTGCCAGTGCCAAGCTGGGAAAAGAAGACACGGGAGACCTGTTGGCTGTCAAACTCGTAAACCGCAGTGGCATCCTGGGCCCTCTGCTCCCCCCAGAGTTCCATCCAACACCCCGGCAGACCAGAGCCCCACGTCCGGCCTCCCAGGTCTCCAAGAGAGCCCAGCAAGGGTCTCGCTTCACCCTGTCCCTGGATGTCCCCACCAGCATCCTCAGTGTCCTCATAGACCTTGCCAAGAACCACGACATGAGAGCCAAGGCTGCTGCTAATGCAGAGCTGATGGCACGCATTGGGAAAAGGAAATGAGGGATGGGGTCGTATGGGCAAAGGCTAAGGGGGGCAATTCTCAACTCACCAGGGTGGGTCTTCAAAATCAGGTTAAGGGATGGATAGGTTATGGGAAGGAAGGGTTGTTATTAGAGGAAAAGACATCTTGAAGTCTTTAATTAGTTTAGCCCTTTATCTGTTTTATATTTCTATTGCATAATTCTTACCTCATTTTATGCCATAAAGATCCACAGTCTGCCTGTACAGAAACGTTATATAAAAAGAATGATATAACAAATTGTGCTAATTAAATGTCACATCAAATATAAGATGAAGCTGGTCTTTTGTCTCCGCTACAGTGGGAAAAATGTATAATTTGTGGGCAGATAATCTTCTGAAATAGTAATAGGCAGGGAACCATTTGGAGTCTGTTTATTGTTTTTATTTGTATGTGTAACAAACTAAGGAAAGGTTGGAAAATAAAATCAGATAATATAACCTCATTTCTTTGTGTACAGCTTATTTCTTCTGCATTGACGTCAGAGGCGTTTATTAATTACAAGCATCAGTAACCAATAAAGCACTAACGGATAAGTAATATCACCCTGCATCATTCCCAACAAGAAGACTGATAACAGGACTATGGCACAGGGAGGAAATTGACCCGAGACAGAGGTCCCTGTTAGAGATCATCCATCTAGTTGATTAATGCTTGATCCCAAGTCAATTGGAAAATTAAAGCAGCATTTCTGAGAGTAATTTTTAGTCACAGCACAGACCAGTACTTAACTCAGATAGATGCATAAGCAAATTACAAATAAGCATTTGTTTGGACTCCTGGAAGTACTGGATGGTGTTCAGGTGGTGCAGTTTGTGAGGTAATATGGCCTACAAAACGCCTAAGATGATGGTACAAAAACAATCATGTTCATCAAAGAATATGTTTATGAAGGAAATATAGCCTGTTATCAATTGTTCAATAAAGGTATACAAATATATATACACATATATATATAGAGATTTTTGTACACCTCCATAAGTCTGGTTCATCCTTGGGAGCAATTTCCAAACGCCTGAAGGGACCACGTTCATCTGTACAAACAATAGTATGCAAGTATAAACACCATGGGACCATGCAGCCGTCATACCGTTCAGGAAGGAGGCGCGTTCTGTCTCTTAGAGATTAACGTACTTTGGTGCAAAAAGTACAAAACAATCCTAGAACAACAACAAAGGACCTTGTGAAGATGCTGGAGGAAAGAGGTACAAAAGTATCGATATCCACAGAAAAACGAGTCCTATATCGACATAACCTGAAAGGCCGCTCATCAAGGAATAAGCCACTGCCCCAAAACCGACCAAAAAAAGTCAGACTATGATTTGCAAGCAACTGCACATGGGGACAAAGATCGTACTTTTTAGAGAAATGTCCTCTGGTCTGATGAGACATCAGTCAGGAAGTTAAAGCTTGGTCGCAAATGGGTCTTCCAAATGGACAATGACCCCAAGCATACTTCCAAAGTTGTGGCAAAATGGCTTAATAAGGACAACAAAGTCAAGGTATTGGAGTGGCCAAGACAAAGTTCTGACCTCAATCGTATAGAAAATTTGTGGGCAGAACTGAAAAAGTGTGTGCGAGCAAGGAGGCCTTACAATCCTGACTCAGTTACACCAGCTCTGTCAGGAGGAATGGGCCAAAATTCACCCAACTTAAGCTTGTGGAAGGCTACCTGAAATGTTTGACTCAAGTTAAACAATTTAAAGGCAATGTCACCAAATAATAATTAAGTGTATGTAAACTTCTGATCCACTGGGAATGTGTTGAAAGAAATAAAAGCTGAAAGAAATAATTCTCTCTACTATTATTCTGACATTTCACATTCTTAAAACAAGATGGTGATCCTAACTGACCTAAAAAGAGGGACTTTTTACTAGGATTAAATGTCAGGAATTGTGAAAAAAGGAGTTTAAATGTATTTGTCTAAGGTGTATATAAACTTCCAACATCAACTGTATGCCCCACTTTGGACACTCCTCCTTCTCTCCAATCCTTACATCTTATGTTTCCACAGGAAGAGGGTAACAGGATAATACTGTATAACCATTATTTCTCCCTTCAGGGGATCTGACCTGACCTCCTGACCTCAACCCTTCCTTTGCCTAATCCACAGATGTCCTCTCGTATCACCTATCGCACTCCCGTGACTCTCTCCCATCCACCCAGCACATTCCATAGCCAATCTGTCTTTCTACAGATCTCTCCTTTATATACTATGCGTCTGATCTATCATGTCTTTAACCTTTCTGGCGCAGGCGTTCCGCTAGCAACCCACCTCGACAACATCCGGTGAAATTGCAGAGCGCGAAATTCAAATTACAGAACTAGAAGTGTCATACATCAAAATAAAGCTTAACTTCTTGTTAATCCAGCCGCTGTGTCAGATTTCAAAAAGGCTTTACGCCGAAAGCACACCATGCGATTATCTGAGGACAGCCCCCCCGCATACAAAAGCGTGAAAAACATTTTTCAACCAAGCAGGTGCGCCACGAAAGTCAGAAATAGCGATGTCATAAAAGCGTTACCTTTGAAGATCTTCTTCTGATGGCACTCCAAAAGGTCCCAGCTACATCACAAATGGTCCTTTTGTTCAATAAAGTCCTTCTTTATAACCCCAAAAACTCAGTTTAGGTGGCGCGCTTCATTCAATAATCCACCGGTTTCCCTCCTCAAAATGCATACAAAATGAATCCCAAACGTTATCAATAAACTTCTCCAAACAAGTCAAACAACGTTTATAATCAAACCTCAGGTACCCTAATATGTAAATAAATGATAAAATGTAAGACGGAGAATCGTTATTGTCTTTACCGGAGATAAACAACAAATAAAGAGCCCTCATCCACGCACATGAAAACACTACAGTCAAAATGGGAGCCACTTAGAAAAACTACAAATTCTAGCAAATTTTTCCAAAAACAAGCCTGAAACTCTTTCTAACGACTGTTGACATCTAGTGGAAGCCCTAGGAACTGCAATCTGGGAGGATTTCACCTCATAATAAACATGACAGCCGTTGGAAACAGTGGTAGGCTGAATATATTTTAAAAATTGTTTTTCCTCTGGGTTTCACCTGCCATATCAGTGCTGTTATACTCACATACATTATTTTAACAGTTGTAGAAACTGTAGAGTGTTTCACGCTTTTCATCCGGAAGTCACAATACTGCCTCCTCGCCCAAAGAGGTTCAAAGTTTAGCCCGAATCCAACAACACACACACACAACCGTTCAAAAGTTTGGTGTCACTTAGAAATGTCCTTGTTGTTGAAAGAAAAGCACATTTGTCCATTAAAATAACATCAAATCCATGTGAGAAATTGCCAAGAAACTGAAGATCTTGTACAACGTTGTGTACTACTCCCTTCACAGAACAGATCAAACTGACTCTAACCTTTGCAACTCTAGGCAGAGTTGCGAAGAAAAAGCCATATCTCAGACTGGCCAATAAAAAGTAAATAAAAATAAAAAGTAAAGATTAAGATGGGCAAAAGAACACAGACACTGGACAGAGGAACTCTGCCTAGAAGGCCAGCATCCCGGAGTCGCCTATTCACTATTTAATGAAGCTGCCAGTTGAGGACCTGTGAGGTGTCTGTTTCTCAAACTAGACACTCTAATGTACTTGTCCTCTTGCTCAGTTGTGCACCGGGGCCTCCCACTCATCTTTCTATTCTGGATAGAAACAGTTTGTGCTGTTCTGTGAAGGGGGTAGTACACAACGTTGTACGAGATCTTCAGTTTCTTGGCAATTTCTTGCATGCCTTCATTTCTCAGTACAAGAATATACTGATGAGTTTCAGAAGAAAGGTATTTGTTTTTGGCCATTTGAACCTGTAATCGAACCCACAAATACTGATGCTCCAGATACTCCACTAGTCTAAAGAATGCCAGTTGTATTGCTTCTTTAATTAGAAAAACAGTTTTCAGCTGTGCTAACATAATTGCAAAAGTGTTTTCTACTGATCAATTAGCCTTTGAAAATTAACACAACGCGACATTGGAACACAGGAGTGATGGTTGCTGATAATGGGCCTCTGTATGCCTCTGTAGATATTCCATAAAAAATCTGCCATTTCCAGCTACAATAGTCATTTACAACGGTAGTGTATATATGTGTATTTATTTCTATAATAGCCTACCATAGGGTATACAGAAATAGTGTCAGCACAATTTGTATGATTACGTTTGGCCAGGTCCATATCATACATTTCTGAAGAATAAAATAAATGCCTTTAATGAACCAACTATTTAAGGTCTCACTCCCCCATTTGGCTTCTGTTGTCATGTGTAGTCTACTACTACTACACCACCAACATAGACAACATAAGTTAGTTAACAGCTATTTTAAGAAATAGAAATGTATATTTGAAAAGAAAATACAGATGAGTCACTGAACCCTGGGGCCAAATTCTAGGGCACTTTCCTGCATAACCGAAGCCACAGTTGACAGCTTATCATGTGGTCTACCATTTGTATACTACCCCAAAGGGGTCTGAGGTGCATCAGAGCAGTAGTGAATTGAGCAATTTCTGTGCTGTGACAGGTCATACTTGAGATCACATCTGATAGCTTCGACCGCCGCGGGATTAATTCGTTGCCCAGATGATGCAGTGCCCGACCGACAGCAGCCTCACGGGTGTCTCAAGGTCATTCATCATTGGATGAAGCATTGAAGCAATTTATAAACCATGCAAAAATACCATGATTATAAAAATACTAAGAACACCTTTAGTGAATTTCAGCGTTTATAGCGTTCAGAACAGGAATTATGTTTTATTACGTGATTTAAAAAGGTGCCAATGATGGTTTAGTGGATGACACTCAGCAGACAGCCATAAGGAGAGGCTTTTTTGCTCAAAGGTATACCAACAAGTAAGTTTGTTTTCATTGCAAATTGGTAGATTTACGTTTGCCCCTGACATTCATTGAAGATTTCTAAGTAGTATGCCTAATGGAGCTGGGACCTCGTTTGCCCTGTAAATCACTACGGTAAAGTTACCTTTATATTAAAGATTCAGACTTTGCTCATCATTACCTCTTCAACAGAACATGCCAGTATGGTATAAATTACATTTTGAATCGGCTGACGATAGCGAAGAAGCTTCACCGGTAGTCCAGTTCTGTTTACAAAAAGTGATCTTCAAAGTCATTTCAATGGCAGATTCTCCTTGTACTGCAGTTTAGGGACCATCTTAAAGGTGCAATTTGAACCCACTGTTAACTGAAATTTCAACAGTTTTGAAATCTCATGAGAGAACTCTACCAACTTTAATAAGTTCAAGGACCTGTCCTCTCCAATCAACGCCAATCATTTTAATTGACTTTAAATAGGAAAAATACTTACTTAACTTCAATAGCTTAAACCCCATAATACTTTCATGGATACAACCAACTTTTATTGGTTCAGGGACTATATCACTAATCAACGGCAATTACTTGAGTGTTTTTTTACTTTGTCAATGTTTTAAAATGAATTTTAATTTAATTTACGTGAAAAAAATTGAGAGAGCCAGGGAGGGCTGGGGCCACCCAGGGAGGGGAGGGGGCGACTCACGGCCAAGGATGCCAGGATCACTATTCCAGCCAGCTCCCTGCCCCAGGGAAAGTGCCAGGGAGCACTGGGGGACCACCCAAGGAACCCTGCTCTGCACCCGAGAAGGACAGTGTCCGTCACCTACTGTAGGCCTCAGCCAGCCATTTCACACTTGCCTGGCTACCCAGACTCCTTGCTCCGGCCAAATGCTATGCCATGCCCAAAGGACGTTCGTTTTTTTTCTCCGCAATGAGTCTGGATCGGAGTATCTCCCTGACCCTTCACTGATTGCGAACACATTCAAGTTCATCTGATTGGTCCAGGAACTGATGGGTTGGGCCAGAGCCAGAACACACATGGGTAAATCTGTACTCTGAAAATGTCATTGGCTTTGATACTCTAATTAGTTAGAGGTTATCCAATCGCTGATGACTTTGTTTTGTACAACATCCCTCATGCACCACGTCACCACAACTGACTTCAATGATGGCAGTCTCAGTAACTAGCGAATGACCAAGCAGCGGAAGAATTGAATGTCGCCAGGCTGCCCGGAAGGACAGTGTCACTCATAACACCTTCTCAAATGAGCCTTCTCCTTGGGGCCTACCTGACCTCCAGTCAGGCCCCCACTGACCTGGTGACCGTTCTGTGACTCGAGGCACCACTGTCTGGGCCTCACTCCTGCCTCACCCTCCTTGGTCCACTCTGGAGGACCAGAAAGTCCCCCACTGACCAGGTGACCTATTCCCCCAGTCAAGCCACCCCTGTCTGGCCCTCACTGCTGCCTCGCCCTTCCTGGAGCTCCACTCCTTACACTGGAGTTCCACAAACTAAGTCCAGATCTCCAGGACCTACACTCCCTGCCCTGTCTGCCTGCCCTCTCCCTGGGGCTGAGAGTCTAGCTTACTCCCTGGACCTCCAGACCTACACATTTACTCTTCCTGCACAGGCAACACCCCTCTCCCTGGACATCACCCATAACTGCATTCCGGTCAGTCTCATTCACCTCCAGATCCTCACGAACCGGGGCACCCGCACTTAAGCCCCCACCACTAAGACCTCTGTAGGCCCACTGCCAGGAACCACAGGCATCTGGTGTCCCAAGCACGCTCTCTGAACCTGGTAACCTCCAACAGGTTACAAGGTTCAGTCCCCACTATACACTCCTAACAATGTGTATAAAAGAATGGACAAAGCCATTGATCACATGACACCCTTCCTTCCTATGTAAAGACTCGATAGTGCATTGTAGCCTAATGAAGTCGGTTAAGATGGTGTCTCATGGAGACATAACATGCGCAGTTTCAGCTACTCCAGGAAGTGAAGTTGCAGGGGGCAGTCGAGAGGGGGCAGTCGTTCTCCCAACTGTGGACCTATTGACGGCGCTCCATCTCTAGACTCTGAGCGCCCGTATACTTTACTTTCAACGTAAACTCACTGCAAATAGATTTTTTTTTAAGAGTGAAAAATACAAAGTTACTGCTTTTGATTGGAAGGATGAGGTCCCTGAAGCAATGACAGTTGGTTGTAATCATGAAAGTGAAATGAGGTTGAAGCTATTGACGTTTTTTGGCAGTATTTTTATGTAAAGTGAATAAAAGGAAAATATCAAGTAAATAAAAATCCTAATTGCCGTTGATATGAGAGAAGAAGTCTCTCTGAACAATATCAATTGGTTTGAGAAGGTGCTGACTTTTTAAAATTAACATGCAATACTAGGCGTTGCAGTTTTAAGATGGCCCTTTAACACTAGGAGCGCAACGTTTAGGCTACATTTCCCCTCCAAAAAGTAAATATAGCACGGAATTGAAAAAAACAAGGGGTATAACTTGTTCGTTATCATCAGCTGATTTAGAATATGACATTTCCATCATCCTGTCATGTTCCGTTGAGGTATTGACGAGCAAAATACAAATCTTTAATATGAAGCTAACTTCACCACAGTTAATAAATCAGACTTTGACTGGAATACAGTCTGAAACAAACCACTGCAAAACCGTGCAATTGTACCTTTTTTATAAGCCAAAATGTTGAATAAAATTACTCTACCAATTTTCTGTTTGGTTGGTCACCTCAGAATCTCAAAATTTAAGACAAAATATACACAGAAAAGTATTGTTGACCCGACTTTTTAGAATTCTGCTACTGACGTTGACCTGGCACATGAGCAAAACCATGTAAACACCTGTTAGTATGCTTGCGTGTACTCCGCGTCTTGTCCAAGTGCCTTCGGTCATGAGCAAACATTTTGATTCCCACACACATGGACCCGCGTTTTGAAGTCCGTTTAATAATACATTTCTGCACATAGTTTGACAAATGTTCAACCAGCTGATTGACCAACACCACAGACAATCAATCGACAGAGTAAGTTCAAATATAATTGGCTTTGCCTACTCGATTGAAGGCATTGCCACTTTATGTGACTAGGACACGGTGTGAGTTGAAACATGAATGTACTGGACATTGTCCTGAGTTTGACCTTGTGTGTGTATATAATTAAATGTGTCTTATTGTGCATCTGCACACAACCATAATGCCATTTGCACATGTTCTAATGTACTGTAGCTTCCATTGTCAAGCTCTGACTTGTCCTGACCCTGGCACTTGACCTATTTTTGACCCTCTGCAAGAAGGCAAGTGGTAACCTGGTACTGTGAGGTTGATCCGATTTACCCTAGCAGTATTACTGAGTCAGGGTTAATAGTGAAGATGATCCTGAAATGCCACTGTGTTTAATAATGTGCCTCAATCTTGCATGATGAGGTGTGAGTTGTGACTGCATACACAGTAGTGCATTTAAGCATTTTATCCCTCTGTCCTTAATCTGTTTTTGCACTTTCCTTATTTGGCTGGCTCCCAGAGGGGGTGTGGGTGGGTGTGTGGTTTGCTTGTCTTTTAGATTTGATATGCAGTTGAATTGTGTTTTTCATTTGAGTGTGTATGTTGTTAATGTTCCTGTGGTCCAGAGAGATTGTCAATGCTCTGTATTGCTGTGGGGCATTTATGTGTGTCAAAGCTAGAGGGTCACAGACAGTGTGTGAAATAACTGGCAACAGAGAATAAATTGTGAAAGAGTAAATTGTCACCAAACTAAATGACTACAGGAGGTTTTGACACTGTGCTCTGTGAAATGTATTTTTTCAATTCTGTAACAGTGAAAGCCAAGGTGGGCGTGTCTAGTGTGCTGCTATTCTCAGTTGAAGATGATACATTTTTTGCTCAGGCCTGGTCAGATCAATGATCAGGGGTGTGAATATAATCCTGGTTGTGCAATGTGGATGGTCTGATAGAAGTTAAAAGGCAGGGCACTCCCACTCTATGATGTGTTATTAAAGGGATGTGTATGAGACATCGGTCAGATAACAACACCACGGTTGGACTGACATCAGTGGGCTCACTAGTATTGCCATCTATTGATTCAGCACTGGGATTTGTTACATTTTATTTTTGGTAGCTTGAGAGAGTTGCTGAATAGAACTGACTGTATACAGTCGACAGATTAAAACCAAAGTAAAAGAACCAGTGATGTAGGAAAGAGAGGGAGCAAAAAAAGAGACAGTGAATTAAATTATTTATTATTATTATTAAATTATCAGAAATTGGACCTGTGTTTCACAGAGATGGAGAAGCGTGGCAAAAAAGGTAACCAAAACTCAATATACAGTCGTGGCCAAAAGAATGACACAAATATTAATTTCCACAAAGTTTGCTGCTTCAGCGTCTTTAGATATTTTTGTCAGATGTTACCATGGAATTCTGAGGTATAATTACAAGCGTTTCATAAGTGTCAAAGGCTTTTATTGACAATTACATGAAGTTGATGCAAAGAGTCAATATTTGCAGTGTTGAGCCTTCTTTTTCAAGACCTCTGCAATCCGCCCTGACATGCTGTCAATTAGCTTCTGGGCCACATCCTGACTGATGGCAGCCCATTTTTACATAATCAATGCTTGGAGTTTGCCAGAATTTGTGGGGTTTTGTTTGTCCACCCGCCTCTTGAGGATTGACCACAAGTTCTCAATGGGATTAAGGTCTGGGGAGTTTCCTGGCCATGGACCCAAAATATTGATGTTTTATTCCCCGAGCCACTTAGTTATCACTTGCCTTATGGCAAGGTGCTCCATCATGCTGGAAAAGGCATTGTTTGTCACCAAACTGTTCCTGGATGGTTGGGAGAAGTTGCTCTCGGAGGATGTGTTAGTACCATTCTTTATTCATGGCTGTGTTCTTAGGCAAATTGTGAGTGAGCCCACTCCCTTGGCTGAGAAGCAACCCCACACATGAATGGTCTCAGGATGCTTTACTGTTGGCATGACACAGGACTGATGGTAGCGCTCACCTTGTCTTCTCCGGACAAGCTTTTTTCCGGATGCCCCAAACAATCGGAAAGGGGATTCATCAGAGAAAATTACTTTTTCCCAGTCCTCAGCAGTCCAATCCCTGTACCTTTTGCAGAATATCAGTCTGTCCCTGGTGTTTTTCCTGGAGAGAAGTGGCTTCTTTGCTGCCCTTCTTGACACCAGGCCATCCTCCAAAAGTCTTCGCCTCACTCTCACACATGCCTGCTGCCATTCCTGAGCAAGCTCTGTACTGGTGGTGCCCCGATCCCGCAGCTGAATCAACTTTAGGAGACGGTCCTGGAGCTTGCTGGACTTTCTTAGGCACCCTGAAGCATTCTTCACAACAATTGAACCGCTCTCCTTGAAGTTCTTGATGATCCGATAAATGGTTGATTTAGTTGCAATCTTACTCCAGCAATATCCTTGCCTGTGAAGCCCTTTTTGTGCAAAGCAATGGTGATGGCACGTGTTTCCTTGCAGGTAACCATGGTTGACAGAGGAAGAACAATGATTCCAAGCACCACCCTCCTTTTGAAGCTTCCAGTCTGTTATTTAAACTCAATCAACATGACAGAGTGCTCTCCAGCCTTGTCCTCGTCACCACTCACACCTGTGTTAACGAGAGAATCACTGACATGATGTCAGCTGGTCCTTTTGTGGCAGGGCTAAAATGCAGTGGACATTTTTTTTCGGGGTTCAGTTCATTTTCATGGCAAAGAGGGACTTCATCTGATCACTCTTCATAACATTCTGGAGTATATGCAAATTGCCATCATACAAACTGAGGCAGCAGACTTTGTGAAAATTAATATTTGTGTCATTCTCAAAACTTTTGGCCACGACTGTAGACAGAAGATTTAATGACAGAACTTTATAGCTGTGAATGTATGAATGTTAAATGGATTTCATTAGCACCATTTTTATTTAATTGTGTGTATATAGTGAATAATTACCATACATTAATTTTGTAAAAATGTATTCCTTTTGGACAGACAGCCACGAGACTATTATAATGAAGTGTTGTCTGTGGTCGGATACATTAGGATACTGATATTTCAATTGTCTATTGTATGTGACAAGACATATTCCGTCTGTTAGTGGGCTGTCAAGGGTTGCCTTTTCTATCCAGAAATATTGCTGTTTGGAGCTGTAATTATGGTTTACTTGTCTTTGTCAGTCATGTTTCTCTCATACAAATGTTTTAAATATTTGTAAAAAGATCCCCAGTATTGTGTTCAGTCAGTGTGATGGTAGCCTTCACTGCTGCTGATGTTGTTGTAACTGCAGTGTAAAGACTACATTGGTGAATTGTTCCCTGTTCATCTCCAGGTGCTGTTAGCGGTGGATCCTGGTAGCAGTGGATCCAAAGGATGGATAATGCTATGAAGTCCCTCAGTCTCCTGTCCTCTGCTTTTCTCTCCAAGTAAGTGCCTGATGCCGCAGATGGGATAGGGCAATGAGCAGTGCGATGGCGATTGCATAATCTGTGGACCTGTTTTAGGTGGTATGCAAACTGAAGTGGGTCTAAGGTGGCCAATAAGGTGGCGGTGATATGATCTTTGACTAGACTCCTCAAAGCACCATGGTGATGGAAGTGAGGGCTACAGGGCAGTAGTCATTTAGTTCAGGTATCTTTTCCTTCTTGGGTACAGGAACAATGGTAGCCATCTTGAAGCATCTGAGGACAACAGACTGCGATAGGGAGCGATTTAAATATGTCCGTAAACACACCAGCCAGCTGGTCTGCACATGCTCTGATGAGGTGGCTAAGGATGACGTCTGGGCCAGCAGCCTTGCGAGGGTTAACATGTTTAAATGTTTTACTCACGTCAGCCACTGAGAAGAAGAGGGGGGGCCGCAGACTTTGTTAGCGAGCCGCAACGGTGGCACTGTATTATCCTCAAAGTGGGCAAAGAAGGTGTTTAGTTTGTCTGAAAGCGTAACGTCGGCATCCATGATGTGGCTGTTTTTTTAGTCCGGGATTTCCTTTAGACCCTTCCACATCGTTCTCATGTCTGAGCCGTTGAATTGCGACTCCACCTTGTCCCTGTACCGGCATTTCGCTTGTTTGATTGCCTTGCGGAGGGAATACGTACACTGTTTATATTCAGCCATATCGCCAGATCTCTTCCCATGGTTAAATGCGGAGGATCCCGATTTATTTTTTTTTGCGAATGCTGACATCCATACACAGTTTCTGGTTAGGGTAGGTTTTAATAGTCACAGTGGTTACAACATCTCCAATGCACTTATTTATAAACTCACTCACGGAGTCAGCGCATTGATCAATATCATTCTCTGGAACATATTCCAAAACATGATCAAAACAATCTTGGTGTGTGGCTTCCGATTGGTCAGTCCAGCGTTGAATGGTTCTCGTCACTGGTACATACTGTTTGAGTTTCTGCCTATAAGCCGGCATGAGCGTTGTGGTCGGATTTGCCGAAGGGAGGGCGGGGGAGGGCTTTGCATACATCGCGGAAGTTAGAGTAGCAGTGGTCGAGAGTATTAGCCAATACGTGTCGCAAAATCAATATGATGATAACATTGAGGTAACATTGATCTCAAATTTGCTTTGTTAAAATGCCCAGCTATAATAAATGCAGCCTCAGGGTATATAGTTTCCAGTTTACATAAAGTCGAGTGAAGTACTTGGTGTTTGCTTGAGGGGGGATGTACACAGCTGACGAGAATTCTCTTTGTTGGTAGAATGGCCGGCATTTGATTGTGAGGAATTCTAGGTTGGGTGAGCAGAAGGACTTGAGTTCCTGTGTGTTGTTATGATCACACCATGAGTTGTTAATCGTAAAGCATACACACCCGCCCTTCCTTTTCGCAGAGAGGTGTTTATCTCTTTCGTCACGATGCATGGAGAAGCCCGGTGGCTGGACCGATTCCGACAACATATCCCGAGAGAGCCATGTTTCTGTGAAACAGTGAGAGAGAGAGAGCCATGTTACAGCCTCTGATGTCTCTCTGGAAGGCAACCCTTACTCGAATTTCGTCTACCTTGTTGTCAAGAGACTGGACATTGGCTAGTAGTATACTCGTGAGCGATGTGCCCGTCTACGGAGCCTGACCAGAAGACCGCTCCGTCTGCCCCTTCTGCGGCGCCGTTGTTTTGGGTCGCCTACTGGGATCCGATCCATTATACTGGGTGGTGGTCCAAACAGAGGATCCCCTTCGGGAAAGTTGTATTCCTGGTCGTAATGTTGGTAAGTTGATGTTGCTCTTATATCCAATTGTTCTTCCCGGCTGTATGGAATAGGACTTAAGATATCCTGGGGTAACAATGTAAGAAATAATACATAAACTAAATACTGCATAGTTTCCTAAGAACGCGAAGCGAGGCAACCATCTCTGTCGGCGCCATCTGGAACCAAACCCTTTTGGAACAGTTTTTTCTGAGTGCACTATCCTGGCGTAGCAAGCGCCATGCTTTACCAACTGAGCTACAGAGGACCACATTTAGAGTCAATATCAGCATAATTTTCCAATACATTTGACAGTTTTTGACTCTGTGTGTTTGCATGTGTCTCCCCCAGGTGTGTGACAGCCAGTGTGTCAGCCAGTGCCTCCATGACCCAGCAGCTCCTTGTCAGGTCTCGTCGGCCTAAGCCCTTCCGGGTCACCATCGCTGACCGCAACGTTGAAAGGGAATCATGGCTAACGGGCTACGAGACCTACTCAACAACGTAAGGAGAACAAAGGAGGAAATGTGGAAGGGATGAAAGAGAAGGAAGAGGGTGCTTGAGAACGAGTACACATTTAATAAGAGAGAAGAGTGGTAGGTGGGGAGTTTGACCGGGGCGGTACACCTGTCAAACGGTAACGCAGGTGTCCTAAGGCAAGCTCAGGGAGGACAGAAACCTCCCGTGGAGCAAGAGTGGAGTGATGGACAGTAAGGGAGGAGAAGGAAAGAGTCAGGTTACTACCTCTTCCTCATAAATTTAAGCCACGGAACAATGTGACTCAGATGGTTAAAAGAATGGAGGACTGAAAGGATGGGTGAGTCAGAGACTTTCGAATGGAAGCAGAGAACTGGCAGAGAACTCATAGGCTTGTATGCTGCAGTACGTGCCAGTGGTGTAGGCAGAAATCCACTGATGGCAGGGCCAGCAAAAATGTTGGTGTGGCAAAAATTTGAGCACTCAAAATATTCATTCAATTATCATAAAAACCTACACTATACACTAATGTAGTCGATCGCACACAACAAACCATCTAACGTGATTTCACATTACAGACCAAATGGTCTTGTAAATCAATGACTCTTGCAGTTAACATGCGACTCACATAGACCTACACATAATAAACCATAGGCCTATAGTTAATAGACTATGGGACTAGAACATAATGCCCTGCTATAACAGTAATAATCACAATAGGCAGCCATAGCCTATATAGACTAGAACAGTGGTCACCAACCTTTACTTTGTCGAGATCACTTTGAGTCAAAATGCAAGGGGGGTGCAATTCCCAGTCGGTCGCGGGAGATCAAGTGTGATAGGAAATTTACATTGACTGGAAATATTGTTTCATGCAGAGGTCTGATTTTCTCCTTGTAGGCCTACCTCTTATTATAAATAACATGAAATCAAATCTTGAGGCTAGGCTATATGATGACACTGGTAATAGACCAGTTGTTGCAATTTCACTGGACTGATGGTTATGTTTCAGCGGAGTGAGGAAGAGAGTATGAGTTGAAGTGGAGAAGCATGTTTCATGATTTCAAAAAGTGTTGAAAAAATGATCAGCACTACAACGCTGTATTTGTCTCTGCATGTATTGAAACTGTCTTTAAGGTGAAAATCACTGATATCATTTAACTTGGCAAATATGCTAACATCCTCTTTTATGCACAGTCTCTTGAAAATGGCAATTGGACTTATTTTTGGCTATTGAGTCTTGGCTAGTTAATGGTGAGTAGCCTACACTGTGTAGCCTAGCCTACACAGCGATAGCTACTGTTTACTGCAAATGGTATCCGTGCGAATTGACACATGCCAGAACCCGCCCATTATTTTGAAATTGATTGAAGTTCAATGTTTGTTTGTTTTTTAACACTTTTTTGGGGGGTGGGGGGTAAATAATAGGCCTAAATGAAATAGTTTCCATGTACAGTACTAGATTTTATGTAAGATGGCCTTGAATGTCCTGAGGCATCTGACAGATAGCTTATTTTGTTACGTTACAGCCTTATTCTAAAATAAAAAATAAAAAATCCTCGATCTACACACAATAACCCATAATGAAAAAGCAAAAACAAGTTTGTAGAAATGTTTGCAAATGTAAAAGATGTATAAAAAATAAATAACACATTTACATAAATATTCAGACCCTTTACTCAGTACTTTGTTGAAGCACATTTAGCAGTGATTACAGCCTTGATTCCTCTTGGGTATGACGCTACAAGCTTGGCACACCTGCATTTGGGGAATCTCTCCCATTCTCTGCAGATCCTCAAGCTCTGTCAGGTTGGATGGGGAGCGTCGCTGCACAGCTTTTCAGGTCTCTCCAGAGATGTTCAAGTCTGGGCTCTGGCTGGGACACTCAAGGACATTCAGAGACTTGTCCTGAAGCCACTCCTGCATTGTCTTGGGTGTGTGCTTAGGGTTGTTGTCCTGTTGGAAGGTGAACCTTCGTCCCAGTCTGAGGTCCTGAGTGCTCTGGAGCAGGTTTTCATCAAGGATCTCTCTGTGCTCCGTTCAACTCTGCCTCGATCCAGACTAGTCTCCTACAATCCTGTCTCGGAGCTCTACGGACAATTCCTTTGACCTCATGGCTTGGTTTTTGCTCTGACATGCACTGTCAACTGTGGGACCTTATATAGACAGGTGTGTGCCTTTCCAAATCATGTCCAATCAATTGAATTTACCACAGGTGGAATCCAATCAAGTTGTAGAAACATCAGTGTGATCAATGGAAAGAGGATGCACCTAAGCTCAATTTTGATTCTCATAGCAAAGGGTCTGAGTACTTATGTAAATATGGTATTTCTGTTATGTTTAATACGTTTGCTAAAATGTCTAAAAATCTAATTTAGCTTTGTCATGATGGGGTATTGTGTGTAGGGGTATTGTTTATTTAGCATGAGGCTGTAACGTAACAATGTGGAAAAGTCAAGGGGTCTGAATACTTTCCGATGGCACTGTGTGTGTATAAAGTACCAGTCAAATGTTTGGACACACCTACTCATTCCAGGATTTTTCTTTATTTTTACTATTTTCTACATTGTGTGTAGATTATTGAGGGAAGAGAACAATTTAATAAATTATTACAATAAAGCTGTAACCTAAGAAAATGTGCCAAAGTGAAGGTCTGAATACTTTCCAAAGACACTGTACAGTATATATAACCTCTGAGCCTTCTTCCCAGAGTCCACTAGGTGGTGCCATTACACCGGGTCACGCAGGTAGAATGGAGAAGAGGCCTCACTTCTGTGTATTATCATCACATTTTATTTGTCACATTCACCGAATACAACTGGTGTAGACATTACCGTGAAATGCTTGCTTACAAGCCCTTCCCAACGATACAAAGTTTAAAAATAAAGTGACACAAGGAATAAAATAAAATACCCAAGAATGGAGCTCTATACAGGGAGTACTAATACCAGGTCAATGGGTAGAGGTACAAGGTATCTGAGGTAGATGTGGATATGAAGGAAAGGTAAAGTGACTAGGCATCAGGATGAATAATAGTAGTCAAATAAAGAACAGAGTAGCGGCAGAAAATAAAAGTGTGTGTGTGTAATATTTTGTCAGTATGCTCGTGCGTCTGTAGTGAATGTGTGTGGGAGTGTCAATGTTTTTTAGTTTTTTTTTTCACCTTTATTTAACCAGGTAGGCCAGTTGAGAACAAGTTATCATTTACAACTGCGACCTGGCCAAGTTAAAGCAAAGTAGTGCGACACAAACAACACAGAGTTACACATGGGATAAACAAACGTACAGTCAATAACACAATAGAAAAATCTATATACAGTGTGTGCAAAAATAAATTTCAATATAGGGATGAGGTAGTTGGGTGGGCTATTTACAGATGGGCTATGTACAGGTGCAATGATCGGTAAGCTGCTCTGACAGCTGATGCTTAAAGTTAGTGAGGGAGATATGAGTCTCCAGCTTCAGTGATTTTTGCAATTTGTTCCAGTCATTGGCAGCAGAGAACTTGAAGGAAAGGCGGCCGAAGGTGGAGTTGGCTTTGGGGGTGACCAGTGAAATATACCTTCTGGAGCGTGTGCTTCTGGTGGGTGTTGTTATGGTGACCAGTGAGCTGAGATAAGGTGGGGCTTTACCTAGCAAAGACTTATAGATGACCTGGAGCCAGTGGGTTTGGTGACGAATATGAAGCGAGGGCCAGCCAATGAGAGCATACAGGTCGCAGTGGTGGGTAGTACATGGGGCTTTGGTGACAAAACGGATGGCACTGTGATAGACTACATCCAATTTGCTGAGTAGAGTGTTGGAGGCTATTTTGTAAATTACATCGCCGAAGTCAAGGATCGGTAGGTTGGTCAGTTTTACAAGGGTATGTTTAGCAGCGTGAGTGAAGGATGCTTTATTGCGAAATAGGAAGCGGATTCTAGATTTAATTTTTGATTGGAGATGCTTAATGTGAATCTGGAAGGAGAGTTAACAGTCTAACCAGACACCTAGGTATTAACCTATTACATAATACTCAAATGTTCCCTATGTAAATACCCATCATGAGGTTGCAACAACATAGCCTACGAATTCATAACATAAGTTCATAACATAGAGAATCTGTCCAGAATGAGCCCTATGTGTTTCGATGGGCATAATATGCAGAGTTAAACTTGTCACCTGCTTCCCCGCCCTTGGTACCAAAACTCCCATTGTTAGGATGGAGACATGAGCACCTCGTCATTTACAGTAGGTGCACAGGTTGAGAGACGAATTGGAGTAATCAAGATGACAAACTGTGACACTTTCAATACAATCTTGCCTGCGTCTAGCTGATCTAGGGTGTAGACATTAGTCCTAACAGTTGCAGACCAGAGTTTCTATTGGACACATTTAAGTAGGTTTATCCCTGTTTTTGTTCCTTTTGCTTCCATTTAAGAAACTATTTTCAACTGAAAAATAATGAATCAATCACACATACAGTTCACTTTCGTAGCAGCCACATATAAGCAGCATCATCACTTTGGTCATTATAAAATTCCTTCTCACATCTACGCACTCTCCTCCACTTACCTTTTCCCTTCGCTTATGGACTTCAGTGCACAACACAACAGCTGTCTGTGACCAGACGAGAAAAAATAATTTCCAAGCCAATCCTTCATACCATAACCACTAACCACTACACACAGCCTACATCGTTGTCAATTTCACCATATGGGCTAACATCATAGTCAACATTGCTACTAGAACTAAGGCGCTAGTAAACCGCTACAATTACGCAGTGCAGTTTAGTAGTTACACCCGGTGGCAATAAATTCATTAAAACCAAAAGCTTACCTTGGGTTCCTGTGATAGCTGTAGCCAGCTAGCTAACATAAATGGCATTCCTCTCTGTTTGAGCTGGGTGTTTTGAGTAGGCTAAATTAGCAAGCTGCATTAGTTAGTTAGCTGTGAACGTGAGAAAAATATAACTCTCTCTCTCTCTCTCTCTCTCTCTCTCTCTCTCTCTCTCTCTGCTGCTTCTCCAGGGTTTACCAATAATGGCGAGACAAACTAAAAACATCCAGTCAGCTCAGTCCTGTGGGCAAAACCGCTCTATGATGAGAGGTCGAAGGAAAATGTCACGAATTGTGCAAGCTAACAGGCGGGCAGCAAACAGACAAATAACGGCGAAGATCCTTGTCATGGATGGGCTATTGCAGTAAACATCGGGTTCCATTCCCGTCAGCTAAAAACAATAAGAAGTGGCTCAAGCAGGCATGCAATCATCAACACTGGACAATTGAGGAGTGGAAAAACATCGCCTGGTCTGACGAATCCCAGGGGTGTCAAAAACAAAAGCAACAGTCAGTATCTGGTGTGGCCACCAGCTGCATTAAGTACTGCAGTGCATTTCCTCCTCATGGACTGCACCAGAATTGCCCGTTCTTGCTGTGAGATGTTACCCCACTCTTCCACCAAGGCACCTGCAAGTTCTCGGACATTTCTGGGGGGGAATGGCCCTAGCCCTCACCCTCCGATCCAACAGGTCCCAGACGTAGTCAATGGGATTGAGATCCGGGCTCTTCGTTGGCCATGGCAAACACTGACATTCCTGTCTTGCAGGAAATCAAGCACAGAACGAGCAGTATGGCTGGTGGCATTGTCATGCTGGAGGGTAATGTAAGCATGAGGCTGCAGGAAGGGTCCAACATGAGGGAGGAGGATGTCTTCCCTGTAACGCACAGCGTTGAGATTGCCTGCATTGACAACAAGCTCAGTCCGATGATGCTGTGACACACCGCCCCAGACCATGACAGACCCTCCATCTCCAAATCGATCCTGTTGCAGAATAAAGGCCTTGGTGTAATGCTCATTCCTTCGACGATAAACGCAAATCCGACCATCACCCCTGGTGAGACCAAACCGAGACTCGTCAGTGAAGAGCACTTTTTGCCAGTCCTGTCTGGTCCAGCGAAGGTGGGTTTGTGCCCATAGGCAACGTTGTTGCCAGTGATATCTGGTGAGGACCTGCCTTATAACAGGCCTACAAGCCCTCAGTCCAGCCTCTCTCAGCCTATTGCGGACAGTCTGAACACTGATGGAGGGATTATGCGTTCCTGGTGTAACTCGGGCAGTTGTCATCCTGTACCTGTCCCGCAGGTGTGATGTTCGGATGTACCGATTCTGTGCAGGTGTTGTTACATGTGGTCTGCCACTGCGAGGACGATCAGCTGTCCATCCTGTCTCCCTGTAGTGCTGTGTTAGGCGTCTCACAGTACGGACATTGCAATTTATTGCCCTGGCCACATCTGCAGTCCTCATGCCTCTGTGCAGCATGCCTAATGTATGTTCACGCAGATGAGCAGGGACCCTGGGCATCTTTCTTTATGTGTTTTTCAGACTCAGTAGAAAGGTCTCGTTTGTGTCCTAAGTTTTCATAACTGTGACCTTAGTTGCCTACCGTCTGTAAGCTGTTAGTGTCTTAATGACCGTTCCACAGGTGCATGTTCATGAATTGTTTATGGTTCATTGAACAAGCATGGGAAACCGTGTTTAAACCCTTTACAATGAAGATCTGTGAAGTTCTTTGGATTTTTACGAATTATCTTTGAAAGACAGGGTCCTGAAAAACGGACCTTTCTTTTTTTGCTGAGTTTAGATGGGTGTAACTAATAAACTGGCTAGTCAGTGTATATGATAAATCATAAACCCCTCATTTAGTTACCTCTACAATCGTGGGTATAATAAAAGCACCATTTGAGCAAGAGTTGAGTGGTGTTTGTTTATCCAAAGCAGGTAATTTTTATATTCATTAAATGATGAGCTGCCACCTGAATGGCATCACCCTGTGTGTTTACTTGGCTCCTGTCATGCTGAGCATCTCTCATTAACATAATGCCATTTAATCTCCCGTTGTCCATCTACCGTTCAGAATGAATTAATCTGTATTCTATAGCTCGTTATGTTCTTTTGCAGATGACTGAAGCCCTTGGGTGGAGGGGTGTGTGCATGGGGGATCTAACTAGTCTTGCATTCATTTATCTTAGTTTGACAGCCAGAATAAGAGTTTATCAATGCAGTTTTCCTTCACACTCAATTTGAGTTTCCCATCGAAAATAAGCTGTTGGAGACCAGACTTAATTCCTGGGGGAAATTGATTTGCTTTTGTTTCTCTTTCTTTCCCCATCTCAATATTTCTGCTCCCACACCACTCTTTGCAGAATGCGAAATGAGCTCAAACCCCAGGCAAGGAAAGATGTGGCTAAAATAACCTTTGACCTGTACAAGAACAACCCTCAGGATTTCTTTGGCTGTCTGAATGTGAAGGCCACCCTTTATGGCATCTATTCTGTGTCCTACGATGTGCGCTGCTACGCTGCAAGAAGATGCTGAAAGTGAGTGATCTGTAAGTGTGTGTGACTGTCTGTTTATGTGTGTACACAGAGGTGTGGCGGTTAGACGTAGGAGGAGGTTATTGATATGTTCAGATTCATTTTGGAGGATTATGTCATCCATACTGAGCGCTGCCGATTTTCGGTTTTATGCTGAGCCGATTTTCGGTTTTATGCTGAGCGGTTGTGACAGCAAGGATTTGCTGAGCGGTTGTGACAGCAAGGATTTAAATTCTCCACGCATCGCGCAGACAGGAAAAAACATCTTTCTGGTAAAAAGAGGGGCGGGGGCGTATGCCTTATGACTAACGTGACATGGTGCGATGAAAGAAACATACAGGAACTCAAATCCTTCTGTTCACCTGATTTAGAATTCCTCACAATCAAATGTAGACCACATTATCTACCAAGAGAATTCTCTTCGATTATAATCACAGCCGTATATATCCCCCCCCAAGCAGACACATCGATGGCTCTGAACGAACTTTATTTAACTCTCTGCAAACTGGAAACAATTTATCCGGAGGCTGCATTCATTGTAGCTGGGGATTTTAACAAGGCTAATCTGAAAACAAGACTCCCCAAATTTTATCAGCATATCGATTGCGCAACCAGGGGAGGAAAGACCTTGGACCATTGTTACTCTAACTTCCGCGACGCATATAAGGCCCTGCCCCGCCCCCCTTTCGGAAAAGCTGACCACGACTCCATTTTGTTGATCCCTGCCTACAGACAGAAACTAAAACAAGAGGCTCCCACGCTGAGGTCTGTCCAACGCTGGTCCGACCAAGCTGACTCCACACTCCAAGACTGCTTCCATCACGTGGACTGGGAGATGTTTCGTATTGCGTCAGATAACAACATTGACGAATACGCTGATTCGGTGTGCGAGTTCATTAGAACGTGCGTTGAAGATGTCGTTCCCATAGCAACGATTAAAACATTCCCTAACCAGAAACCGTGGATTGATGGCAGCATTCGTGTGAAACTGAAAGCGCGAACCACTGCTTTTAATCAGGGCAAGGTGTCTGGTAACATGACCGAATACAAACAGTGCAGCTATTCCCTCCGCAAGGCTATCAAACAAGCTAAGCGCCAGTACAGAGACAAAGTAGAATCTCAATTCAACGGCTCAGACACAAGAGGCATGTGGCAGGGTCTACAGTCAATCACGGACTACAGGAAGAAACCCAGCCCAGTCACGGACCAGGATGTCTTGCTCCCAGGCAGACTAAATAACTTTTTTGCCCGCTTTGAGGACAATACAGTGCCACTGACACGGCCTGCAACGAAAACATGCGGTGTCTCCTTCACTGCAGCCGAGGTGAGTAAGACATTTAAACGTGTTAACCCTCGCAAGGCTGCAGGCCCAGATGGCATCCCCAGCCGCGCCCTCAGAGCATGCGCAGACCAGCTGGCCGGTGTGTTTACGGACATATTCAATCAATCCCTATACCAGTCTGCTGTTCCCACATGCTTCAAGAGGGCCACCATTGTTCCTGTTCCCAAGAAAGCTAAGGTAACTGAGCTAAATGACTACCGCCCCGTAGCACTCACATCCGTCATCATGAAGTGCTTTGAGAGACTAGTCAAGGACCATATCACCTCCACCCTACCTGACACCCTAGACCCACTCCAATTTGCTTACCGCCCAAATAGGTCTACAGACGATGCAATCTCAACCACACTGCACACTGCCCTAACCCATCTGGACAAGAGGAATACCTATGTGAGAATGCTGTTCATCGACTACAGCTCGGCATTCAACACCATAGTACCCTCCAAGCTTGTCATCAAGCTCGAGACCCTGGGTCTCGACCCCGCCCTGTGCAACTGGGTACTGGACTTCCTGACGGGCCGCCCCCAGGTGGTGAGGGTAGGCAACAACATCTCCTCCCCGCTGATCCTCAACACTGGGGCCCCACAAGGTTGCGTTCTGAGCCCTCTCCTGTACTCCCTGTTCACCCACGACTGCGTGGCCACGCACGCCTCCAACTCAATCATCAAGTTTGCGGACGACACAACAGTGGTAGGCTTGATTACCAACAACGATGAGACGGCCTACAGGGAGGAGGTGAGGGCCCTCGGAGTGTGGTGTCAGGAAAACAACCTCACACTCAACGTCAACAAAACTAAGGAGATGATTGTGGACTTCAGGAAACAGCAGAGGGAACACCCCCCTATCCACATCGATGGAACAGTAGTGGAGAGGGTAGCAAGTTTTAAGTTCCTCGGCATACACATCACAGACAAACTGAATTGGTCCACTCACACAGACAGCATCGTGAAGAAGGCGCAGCAGCGCCTCTTCAACCTCAGGAGGCTGAAGAAATTCGGCTTGTCACCAAAAGCACTCACAAACTTCTACAGATGCACAATCGAGAGCATCCTGGCGGGCTGTATCACCGCCTGGTATGGCAACTGCACCGCCCTCAACCGTAAGGCTCTCCAGAGGGTAGTGAGGTCTGCACAACGCATCACCGGGGGCAAACTACCTGCCCTCCAGGACACCTACACCACCCGATGTCACAGGAAGGCCATAAAGATCATCAAGGACATCAACCACCCGAGCCACTGCCTGTTCACCCCGCTATCATCCAGAAGGCGAGGTCAGTACAGGTGCATCAAAGCTGGGACCGAGAGACTGAAAAACAGCTTCTATCTCAAGGCCATCAGACTGTTAAACAGCCACCACTAACACTGAGTGGCTGCTGCCAACACACTGACACTGACTCAACTCCAGCCACTTTAATAATGGGAATTGATGGGAAATGATGTAAATATATCACTAGCCACTTTAAACAATGCTACCTTATATAAATGTTACTTACCCTACATTATTCATCTCATACGCATACGTATATACTGTACTCTATATCATCGACGGTATCCTTATGTAATACATGTATCACTAGCCACTTTATACTATACTATGCCACTTTGTTTACATACTCATCTCATTGTACATACTGTACCCGATACCATCTACTGTATCTTGCCTATGCTGCTCTGTACCATCACTCATTCATATATCCTTATGTACATATTCTTTATCCCCTTACACTGTGTACAAGACAGTAGTTTTGGAATTGTTAGTTAGATTACTTGTTATTACTGCATTGTCGGAACTAGAAGCACAAGCATTTCGCTACACTCGCATTAACATCTGCTAACCATGTGTATGTGACAAATAAAATTTGATTTGATTTGATTTGATTTGAAACAATTTCTAAAGACGGTTGACATCTAGTGGAAGACATAGGAAGTGCATTTTGAGTCCTAAATCAATGGATACTGTAATGGCATTCAATAGAAAACTACAAACATAAAAATCCCACTTCCTGAATGGATTTTTCTGCCAAATCAGTTCTGTTATACTCACAGACATTATTTTAACAGTTTTGGAAACTTTGAGTGTTTTCTATCCAAATCTGCCAATTATATTCATACCCTAGCCTCTGGTTCTGGGCCTGAGTAGCAGGGAGTTTACTTTGGGCATGCTTTTCATCTGGAGGTGAAAATAGTGCCCCCTACCCTAGCGAAGTTATACTTCAGTATTCCATACTAACATCTGACAGAAATATTTAAAGACACTGAAGCAGCAAACTTTGTGGAAATTAATATTTGTCTCATTTTCAAAACTTGGCGACGACTGTATATGCACCCTTGCACTGAAATAATTCTCTATTTCTTCTAAAATAATACAAACAAATGTTTGTTCTCCTCCACACCTTGTTATTGGACTTTAAACATTGCAGATGCAATTTTATTTTTGTCAACTTAAGTTTACAATTTTAATTTAGGAAAAGGAAGATGTACTAAATTATTGGCATCCCAGAGCTAGTATTTGGTTGCACAACCTTTGGCCAATAACTGCAGACCCACGGTTCTTGTAGCCATCAGTGAGCTTGCTGCACCTTTCTGCTGTCAATTTGGTTCACTCTTTAGCAGCTAACTGCTCTAATTGGTCAATGTTTGAGGGGTGCCCACCACCAACTGCTATTTTCAGCTCTCGTCATAGGTTTTGGATGTGATTCAGATCTGCCCTCTTCGTTGGCCACTCTAGAAGTCCAGTGTTTCTTCTTGAACCGTTCCTGGGTGCTTTTTGACGTGTGTATGGGGTTGTTGTCCTGTTGGAAGACCCACAACATTCAATAGAGTTTTTGGACACTGGGTTGAATATTGGACTCCAAAGCACCTGATAATCTGCCGATTTCATGATGCCTTGCAGTTCAAGGCCCTCAGTACCACCACACAGCAAATTTGAGATCAGAATTTTAACATAAATTGTGACCCACCGAAATCGTGTTAAACGGAGAAGGAAACTGAGATTTTAAGGAAAAAGATCAGGGTGCCTTGTGAGGATCAGGCGACGAGTGGCTAATCTGCCTTTGCCTTCCGTCCTGCTTTTCACTTGAAAATAAATGGGACGAATTAAAAGCACATATATCATACCAAAGGGACATTAAAAAGTCTTATAATTAACCAAGTCATGGCTGAACGACGACATTAAGAACATACAACTGGCGGGTTATACACACTATCGGCAGGATAGAACAGCAGCCTCTGGTAAGACACAGGGCGGGGGCTTATGCATATATGTAAACAGCTGGTGCAAGATGTCTAAGGAATTCTCAAGGTTTTGCTCGCATGAGGTAGTGTGGTCTACAGCTTATCATGAGATACACTATCTACCTAGAGAGTATTCATCTGTATTTTTGTAGCTGTCTACATACCACCACAGACCGATGCTGGCACTAAAACCGCACTCAATGAGCAGTATACCACCATAAGCAAAAAGGAAAATGCTCATCCAGAGGCAGCGCTCCTAGTGGTTGGGACTTTTATTTTACCCTTTTTCTCCCCAATTTCGCGGTATCCAATTGGTAGTTACAGTCTTGTCTCATCGCTGAAACTCCTGTACGGACTCGGGAGAGATGAAGGTTGAGAGCCATGCGTCCTCTAAAACACAACCCAGCCAAGCCGCACTGCTTCTTGACAAAATGCCCACTTAACCCGGAAGCCAGCCGCACCAATGTGTCGGAGGAACTGGCGACCGTGTCAGCTTGCACTGTGCCCGGTCCGCCACAGGAGTCGCTAGTGCGTGATGGGACAAGGACATCCCTGCCGGCCAAACCCTACCCTAACCCGGACGACGCTGGGCCAATTGTGCGCCACCCATGAGTCTCGCGGTCGCGGCCGGCTGCGACAGAGCCTGGACTCCAACCCAGAATCTCTAGTGGCACAGCTAGCACTGCGATGCAGTGCCTAGATCTCAGAGCCCCTCAGAAGGCCCCTGGGGACTTTAATGCAGGGAAACTTACATTTCTATCAGCATGTTAAACGTGAAACCAAAGGAAAAATATTCTAGACCACCTTTACTCCACACACAGAGACTTGTACTAAGCTCTCCCTCTCCCTTCCTCCATTTGGCAAATCTGACCATAATTATATCCTCCTGATTCCTGCTTACAAGCTCAAATTAAAGCAGGAAGCACCAGTGACTCGGTCTATGAAAAAGTGGTCAGATGAAGCAGATGCTAAACTACAGGACTGTTTTGCTAGCACAGACTGGAATGTGTCCTGAGATTCTTCCGATGGCATTGAGGAGTACACCACATCAGTCACTGGCTTTATCAATAAGTGCATCGAGGACGTCATCCCCACAGGGACTGTATGTACGTACCCCAACCAGAAGCCATGGATTACAGGCAACATTTGCACTGAGCTAAAGGGTAGAGCTGCCGCTTTCAAGGAGCGGGACTCTAACTTGGAAGCTTATAAGAAATCCCCCTATGCCCTCTGACGAACCATCAAATAGGCAAAGAATCAATACAGGGCTAAGATCGAATCGTACTACACCGGCTCAGACACTCGTCAGATGTGGCAGGGCTTGCAAACTATTACAGACTACAAAGGGAAGCACAGCCGAGAGCTGCCCAGTGACACGAGCCAACCGGACGAGCTAAACAACTTCTATGCTCTCTTCGAGGCAAGTAACACTGAAACATGCATGAGAGCATCAGCTGTTCCGGACAATTGTGTGATCACGCTCTCCACAGCCGATGTGAGTAAGACCTTAAAACAGGTCAACATTCACAAGGCCGCAGGGCCAGACAGATTACCAAGACGTGTACTCTGAGCATGCGCTGACCAACTGGCAAGTGTTCACTGACATTTTCAACCTCTCCCTGTCTGAGTCTGTAATACCAACATGTTTTAAGCAGACCACCATAGTCCCTGTGCCCAAGAACGCTAAGGTAACCTGCCTAAATGACTACCGACCCGTAGCACTCACGTCTGTAGCCATGAAATGCTTTGAAAAACTGGTCATGGCTCACATCAACACCATCATCCCAGAAACCCTAGACCCACTCCAATTTGCATACCGCACCAACAGATCCACAGATTATGCAATCTCTATTGCACTCCACACTGCCTTTTCCCACCTGGACAAAAGGAACACCTATGTCAGAATGCTGTTCATTGACTACAGCTCAGCATTCAACACCATAGTGAGCTCAAAGCTCATCACTAAGCTAAGGACCCTGGGACACCTCCCTCTGCAACTGGATCCTGGACTTCTTGACAGGCCATCCCCCAGGTGGTAAGGGTAGGTAACAACACATGCACCACGCTGATCCTCAACACAGGGGCCCTTCAGGGGTGCGTGCTCAGTCCCCTCCTGTACTCCCTGTTCACTTATGACTGCACGGCCAGGCACGACACCAACACCATCATTAAGTTTGCTGATGACACAACAGTGCCTGATCACCGACAATGATGAGACAGCCTATAGGGAGGAGGTCAGAGACCTGACCGTTTGGTGCAAGGACCACAACCTCTTCCTCAACGTGATCAAGACAAAGGAGATGATTGTGGACTACAGAAAAAGGAGGACGGAGCATGCCCCCATTCTCATCAATGGGGCTGTAGTGGAGCAGGTTGAGAGCTTCAAGTTCCTTGGCGTCCACATCACCAACAAACAAACATGGTCCAAGCACACCAAGACAGTCATGAAAAGGGCACGACGAAACCTATTCCCCCTCAGGAGACAAGATTTGGCATGGATCCTCAAAAGGTTCTACAGTTGCACCATCAAGAGCATCCTAACGGGTTGCATTACTGCCTGGTATGGCAACTGCTCGGCCTCCGACAGCAAGGCACTACAGACGGTAGTGTGTACGGCCCAGTACATCACTGGGCCAAGCTTCCTGCCATCTAGGACCTCAATACCAGGCAATATCAGAGGAAGGTCCTAAAAATGGTCAAAGACTCCAGCCACCCTAGTCATAGACTGTTCTCTCTGCTACCTCACGGCAAGCAGAACAGGAGCGCCAAGTCTAGGACCAAGAGTCTTCTAAACAGCTTCTACCCCAAAAGCCATAAGACTCCTGAACATCTAATCAAATGGCTACCCCGACTATTTGCACCCCCCCCCCCCAACCCTATTTTCCGCTGCTGCTACTCTCTGTTATTATATATGCATACTCACTTTAATAACTCTACCTACATGTACATATTACCTCAATTACCTCAACACCCGTGCCTCCGCACATTGACTCTGTGCCCGTACCCGCTGTATATAGCCCCGCTATTGTTATTTACTGCTGCTCTTTAATTACTTGTTATTCTCATCTCTTACTTCTTTTTGTTGGAATTTTCTTAACTGCATTGTTGGTTAAGGGCTTGTGGGGTAAGCATTTCACTGTAAGGTTTTCACCTGTTGTATTTGGCGCATGTGACAAATAACATTTTGATTTGTTTAAAACTAACACTTCTCAATGTGTTGATAAACTAACACCCCCAGAATGTTGGGTCCCTAACACTGTGGATGTTGAAAATTCCAACTTAATTAACACTTTATTAGAGCTGATGCAGTTACACTTTCTCAGTGTTGGTGAATAACACATGTAGTGTTTTTTTGTTGTTGTTATTCATCAAAGTGTATTTTTAAGGTGGCAAAGCAGTCAATGACACTGTGGCTTAGTTGCCCAAGAAGTTCACCCTCAATGGACATGGCTGCAAGCCTTTTCTGACCCATTGTCTTACGCAACCAGGAGTGGAGCCGGCGCAGTGCACTAAAGGACCTTTCACAGGAGCAGCTGCTCACTGGAATTGTGAGGGCAACCTGAATGATTTCCTTCAAAGAAGGAAACATCATCATCCAGGAGGTTATGCACAGCAAGCATGTGTTTGGAAGGACATCCAAACTCTCTTTTCAGGGCAAGTAAGTTTCTGGCCACCAACACCTCTTCTGTTTTAACATCAAGCATGATGTATCTAGGATGTTTTTTGAGTTGGGGCTGCATGCCTGTATGCCTTTGAGCAGACTTGCGTCTACAGTCGAGAATATCTGGTCAAGCTCACAAACCATCCTGTCCAAGCAGGGGAGCAACAACACTGTTTTCGTTGTTTGGGAACATGACAATTCTGTGCCTAAACCCAAGGAGGTCTCCACTACAAAATCTCCCATTTTCCTTTGTTTGCATTTTGTTGCTGCATCTGCCTCTGGAATACTTTGAATTTCACAGAGTGCTTTGGTTCTGTCATAAAATTCTGTGGCAAATGCATCTGTGCGTTTGCCTATCAGTGTGTCACATACAGCTTATTTGCCGAAACAAGCTTCTGCCAGGTCTACAGTCTCTTTCTGGAGGAACTTAGGAAGTCCCTCAGTTATAGAAAGAAGAGACTGAAACATCAGTAGCAAATACATGGTGGAGAACATATGAAGCTTTGCTCTAAGACCGACAGCCATGGGGGATCCAATGGCAGAAAGACAATCAAAAATAGCAGTTAGTGTCCAGGACTGCATTTAAGGACCGCAGCTAGCATGCCCAGAGAGTGTTTGAGAGCTGTCCAAGTTCAGCTGATGCTATTCCAAGTTTGGACTGAGCTTCTTTGAACTTGTGGTGGTTAACTAGGGATGTACTGAAAAATGAATAAACATTCTCCAAGAAACTGAAAACTCAGCAGCCTCCAGAATAGCCCTGCATGTATGACTCAATACCAAATTAAGCTCACAAGCATAGCAATGTACATAAATTGCCTCCGGATGCAACACTCTGAATTGTGCTTGCACACCTCCATTGGACCCACTCATGACAGCTGCACCATCATAGGTCTGTGCAACGCACTTTAGGCCTGCTACCCCTCTCATTTGGAGCTGCTGTTGCAACTAATTTGCTATCGATTGGGCATCAAATGAATTGATTTCTGCTAGTGCTAGTTAACTCTCCCCTCTGTCACATACCTAACACACAGAGCCAACTGTTCAGACTGTCCATCCCTGGCCTCATCCTCCATAATGGCATACATTCCAGACGTTGACATCTCAGAGGCCATGGTGTCCATAATCTCTTGAGCACAGCATTCGATCATGTCATTCTGAGATTCTGGAGAGAGAGACATCGCATTTGATGGAGTATTGTACCTTTCCTGCAAAGGGTAAAACTCCTTCAAAAGCTCCATACATTCAAGAAAGTTCCCTCTATTTGTGCTTTCACTAGATTCAACATTGGCACGGAAAGAGTCTTCCTAACATTGAGGTGACCGCAACAATTCTCCTCAGATACTCCCTTCTCTCTGCAGTATCACTAGCATGGGCAGATGTTAAAATCTGAGCAATGTTCCCGTGATTGCTAGTTGCCTGGTAGCTTTGCCATGCCACAATACTGTATCTGTGTGTTTGTGCCATCTCATGTTTACCAAAGATAAACAAAGCTTTTTCCCCATTTTTACAGCCATTACTGACAAAATAATTACATTTTATGTTTTTGCCAAAAACTGGACATGAAAGCAGAAAGCTGCGTTTTTGTGGACAAAGTACACTACCAAATGTATTTCACAAACCAGCCGTGTTGAAATGGCCTTTTCTGTGTCCCAAAACTTTTGTGTGGGTAGCTATTCAGCTTCACTTGTCTGGGCCCAGTGTCTTTGTCATCTAAATTGCTCTCATTTCTGGAAGGAGTTGCTGCAGCGGCTTGATTACTTTCTCTCTCTGGATCTGTTTGTTGTCTCTCTCTCTCTAGATCTGTTAGTTGTCCTTCCCTCCCTCCCTGGATCTGTTAGTTGTCCCTCACTCTCTGGATCTGTTAGTTGTCCCTCCCTCCCTGGATCTGTTAGTTGTCCCTCCCTCTCTGGATCTGTTAGTTGTCCCTCCCTCTCTGGATCTGTTTGTTGTCTCTCTCTCTCTAGATCTGTTAGTTGTCCTTCCCTCCCTCCCTGGATCTGTTAGTTGTCCCTCCCTCTCTGGATCTGTTAGTTGTCCCTCCCTCCCTGGATCTGTTAGTTGTCCCTCCCTCTCTGGATCTGTTAGTTGTCCCTCTCTCTCTGGATCTGTTTGTTGTCCCTCCCTCCCTGGATCTGTTAGTTGTCCCTCCCTCTCTGGATCTGTTAGTTGTCTCTCTCTCTCTGGATCTGTTTGTTGTCTCTCTCTCTCTGGATCTGTTAGTTGTCCCTCCCTCCCTGGATCTGTTAGTTGTCCCTCCCTCCCTGGATCTGTTAGTTGTCCCTCTCTCCCTCTCTGGATCTGTTAGTTGTCTCTCTCTCTCTGGATCTGTTTGTTGTCTCTCTCTCTCTGGATCTGTTAGTTGTCCCTCCCTCCCTGGATCTGTTAGTTGTCCCTCCCTCCCTGGATCTGTTAGTTGTCCCTCCCTCCCTGGATCTGTTAGTTGTCCCTCCCTCTCTGGATCTGTTTGTTGTCTCTCTCTCTCTGGATCTGTTAGTTGTCCCTCCCTCCCTGGATCTGTTAGTTGTCCCTCCCTCTCTGGATCTGTTAGTTGTCCCTCCCTCCCTGGATCTGTTAGTTGTCCCTCCCTCTCTGGATCTGTTAGTTGTCCCTCCCTCCCTGGATCTGTTAGTTGTCCCTCCCTCTCTGGATCTGTTAGTTGTCCCTCCCTCTCTGGATCTGTTTGTTGTCCCTCCCTCCCTCCCTGGATCTGTTAGTTGTCCCTCCCTCCCTGGATCTGTTAGTTGTCCCTCCCTCCCTGGATCTGTTAGTTGTCCCTCCCTCTCTGGATCTGTTTGTTGTCTCTCTCTGGATCTGTTTGTTGTCTCTCTCTCTCTGGATCTGTTAGTTGTCCTTCCCTCCCTCCCTGGATCTGTTAGTTGTCCCTCCCTCTCTGGATCTGTTAGTTGTCCCTCCCTCTCTGGATCTGTTAGTTGTCCCTCCCTCCCTGGATCTGTTAGTTGTCCCTCCCTCCCTGGATCTGTTAGTTGTCCCTCCCTGCCTGGATCTGTTAGTTGTCCCTCCCTCCCTGGATCTGTTAGTTGTCCCTCCCTCTCTGGATCTGTTTGTTGTCTCTCTCTCTCTGGATCTGTTTGTTGTCTCTCTCTCTCTGGATCTGTTTGTTGTCCCTCCCTCCCTGGATCTGTTAGTTGTCCCTCCCTCTCTGGATCTGTTAGTTGTCTCTCTCTCTCTGGATCTGTTTGTTGTCTCTCTCTCTCTGGATCTGTTTGTTGTCTCTCTCTCTCTGGATCTGTTAGTTGTCCCTCTCTCTCTGGATCTGTTTGTTGTCTCTCTCTCTCTGGATCTGTTTGTTGTCTCTCTCTCTCTGGATCTGTTAGTTGTCCCTCTCTCTCTGGATCTGTTAGTTGTCCCTCTCTCTCTGGATCTGTTTGTTGTCTCTCCCTCTCTCTCTGGATCTGTTTGTTGTCTCTCTCTCTCTGGATCTGTTAGTTGTCCCTCTCTCTCTGGATCTGTTTGTTGTCCCTCTCTCTCTCTGGATCTGTTTGTTGTCCCTCTCTCTCTGGATCTGTTTGTTGTCCCTCTCTCTCTCTGGATCTGTTTGTTGTCCCTCTCTCTCTGGATCTGTTTGTTGTCCCTCCCCCTCTCTCTGGATCTGTTTGTTGTCTCTCTCTCTCTGGATCTGTTTGTTGTCCCTCCCTCTCTCTCTGGATCTGTTTGTTGTCCCTCTCTCTCTCTCTGGATCTGTTGGCCACCACGTTGCACCACAGACTGTCCAGGAGTTGGCGGATGCTTTAGTCCAGGTCTGGGAGGAGATCCCTCAGGAGACCATCCGCCACCTCATCAGGAGCATGCCCAGGCGTTGTAGGGAGGTCATACAGGCACGTGGAGGCCACACACACTACTGAGCCTAATTTTGACTTGTTTTAAGGACATTACATCAAAGTTGGATCAGCCTGTAGTGTGGTTTTCCACTTTAATTTTGAGTGTGACTCCAAATACAGACCTTCATGGGTTGATAAATTTGATTTCCATCGATAATTTGTCTGATTTTGTTGTCAGCACATTCAACTATGTAAAGAAAGAACTATTTAATAAGAATATTTCATTCATTCAGATCTAGGATGTGTTATTTTAGTGTTCCCTTTATTTTTTTGAGCAGTGTATACATATAAATCATGTCCAAACAATTGAATTGACCACAGGTGGACTCCAATCAAGTTGTAGTGACGTCTCAAGGATAATCAAAGGAAATTAGATGCACCTGAGCTCAATTTGGCGTGTCATAGTAAAGGGGTGTGAATACTCATGTAAATTACATTTCTGTATTTCATTTTCAATAAATGTACAACAATATCAAAAACTATGTTTTCGCTTTGTCATTATGGGATATTGTGTGTGGGTGGGAGGGGGGACTATTTCATCAATTTTGAAATCAGGCTGTAACACAACAAAATGTGGAAGAAGTGAAGGGGTATGAATGTTTTTGAAGGCACTGTCCTTTTAGTTTAATCTAAAATAAACCAGACACTATAGCCTTCTTTTATTTCAACTTGACTGCATTCGTTACAGGGTGTGTATTTTGTTGTTCCTCTTGGCTACTCAATGAAATCCTGCCTTTACAGGATTTACCATATGCTTTTCTACACGCTAGAGTTGACCTTCCTTGTAAAATGAAGCACCTCCCTCCTGTCACTCAGGGCGCGAAATAAAGTAATTACTGAATCCTACGCCGCACTGTGCAGAATGTGCAAGCCCGTTATCGGATGGAGGGAAAGCAGCTCTACGTCTGATGTGACTAGTGGTAGCGTACTCTCTGCTGAGCAGCATGTGGTCTCCGAAGACACTCACAACATGTTGATGGGATAATACTGTTGCAGGACAATCATCTCCAACACAGAGGCAACAGCGCAGCTTTTACATGAGAGTGACAGGGATGTAGACGACAACAGCATTAATATAATCACATTACATAGCAATTAAACATGATATGAAATACAACAAATAGAAGACCGAGAGCTACAAACAGGTAAGTCCTGTTCCACAATTTACCCTAGCAACTTCAAATAACATCTTAAATGTAAACACACTGCATGAATTAATAAATGTTCAAATGAATGTGGCCCTCTATAGTATGTGTCTACATTATTTGGCTACTTTCTTGTAGTCCAATAACACCTTGTACCTTATCTTCCATATAATATTGTAATAACATCAATAGTAATACATTGTTGAACATGTAAACAAAAAAGCCTACATCTTTGTGTGTATTATTATGTCATAGCTCTATTTTCCTTGTGGTAGAGTCCTAGCGTGTTATTTTATCTACCAAATAGGTCAGTGTTTCTTTTGCATCAAATTACTTTTGAATATTGATTTGTTATTTCTAGATAATAATGTAAACTGTAGTCAGAGAAATGGGACTAATTTTGCTTTCTTGGGTTTTTGGTGGTAAGTCTGTAAGTAGGCTAAATAGTATTGATTGACTTGAGTATGAGTATGAGCTATTTTCAACCCACCGGGCTTCATTGTGGGAACATATACAGGCGCAGAGGCTGTGTGTTTCTCCCACACTCCTCTGGGAATACCTCCACTGCAGTCTTCAGAGGTCTGACTAGGAAACCATCTCTCTCTCTCTGCATTCAATAGGCCAATATCCAGGTAGTGAATGTGTGATGTGCAGATACATCAATGATACTGGGAGAGAAGATAGAAAGAGAGGTGGAAGTGAACCTATTGACAGGGAATGGAAAGTGCAGCCAGGTCATTCAAGATTGACTTTGAAATTGAATGTCTAGCCATGTCCTGAGGATGTTGGGAAATGCCTTCAAAACCGGTACTCATTGGGGTTAAGGTTTGGGGTTAAGTTTAGGCACACATTCCAAATGGTTAAGATAAGGGTTAAGGTCTGGGATAGGGTTAAAAACAAAAATCAGAAACCAATGTCCACAACTGGGATTGATCCAGAGTCAGAAGGTTGCGTGTGCGATCCCAGTTGTGGACACTGGATTTTTATTTTTCAGAATGAGAGCCTAACTTCAAAATTCTAATTCTGCAGTGAGACTGTGAGAGTTAGTTGGGAAAGTGATACTAAAAGCAGATGGCTCCAGCTGATGAAATCCAAATTGAGAAAGGGGAAATGGAGAAGGGAATGGGAAGATAAAATGTCTATGGGGGGAGTGGTGGAGAGAGGGAAAGGTGGAAGGAAGGAATTAATGAGAGAGGGGTATGGTCTTAATGAAAGGATTTGGGTGTGAACTCTCCTACCTCCCTGTAGTGCCTTGTGTGTGTTCTTCTGTGAAATACTTTGATAGTGAACAGAGGGCAACCTCTTTGCAGACATACAGAGCCACATTCATAATGGCGGGAATGTTGGCAGCAGAGACATCACTCTGCTCTCTGTCTCCCTGCAGCCAGAAGATTAATTGGATTAATTGTCCTCTAATTGCCTTCTGCTGTAGATAAGTAACCTCATCATTTTAGCCAAGTGGATTTATGTCCAGCATTCCTCATCCTCTGCCCCTCCCCTACACACACACACACACACACACACACACACACACACACACACACACACACACACACACACACACACACACACACACACACACACACACGGTATTGTACAGCTAACCTTGTGGGGACACAATTCAGTCCAATTCAAAATCCTATTTACCCTAGCCCGTACTCTTACCTTAACCTTAACCCTAAACCTAACTATAGCACTAACACTAGCTCCTAACACTAAAACTAACCCTAGCTCCTAACCCTAACCCTTAATGTAATTTTAACCCTAACACTAATAGCATTTGACCTAGTGGGGACTAACAAAATGTCCCAAGTTGGTCAAATTTAGTTTTGTTTACTATTATTGTGGGGATTTCTGGTCATCCACACACACACAAAGTCACATGCACACATGTACAGTTGAAGTCGGAAGTTTACATTCACTTAGGTTGGAGTCATTAAAACATTTTTCAACCACTCCACAAATTTCTTGTTAACAAACTATAGTTTTGGCAAGTCGGTTAGGATATCTACTTTGTGCATGACACAAGTCATTCTTCCAACAATTGTTTACAGACAGATTATTTCACTTTTAACTCACTGTATAACAATTCCAGTGGTTCAGAAGTTTACATAAACTAAGTTGACTGTGCCTTTAAACAGCTTGGAAAATTCCAGAAAATTACGTCATGCTTTAGAAGCTTCTTGATGGTCAAATTGACCTCATTTGAGTCAATTGGAGGTGTACCTGTGGATGTATTTCAAGGCCTACCTTCAAACTCTGTGCCTCTTTGCTTGACATCATGGGAAAATCAAAAGAAATCAAGTCCTCAGGGAAGAATTGTAGATATACTGAAGCAACATCTCAAGATGTTCAGACAGGAAGTTAAAGCTTGGTCGCAAATGGGTCTTCCAAATGGACAATGACCCCAAGTATACTTCCAAAATTGTGGCAAGATGGCTTAAGGACAACAAAGTCAATGTATTGGAGTGGCCATCACAAAGCCTTGACCTCAATCCCATAGAAAATGTTTGAGCAGAACTGAAAAAGCATGTGTGAGCAAGGAGGCCTACAAACCTGTCTCAGTTACATCAGCTCTGTCAGGAGGAATGGACGAAAATTCACCCAACTTATATTGGGAAGCTTGTGGAAGGCTACCCGAAACGTTTGACCCAAGTTTAACAATTTAAAGGCAATGCTACCAAATACTAATTGACTGTATGTAAACTTCAGACCCACTGGGAATGTGATGAAAGAAATAAAAGCTGAAATAAATCATTCTCTCTACTATTATTCTGACATTTCACATTCTTAAAATGAAGTGGTGATCCGAACTGACCTAAGACAGGGAATCTTAACTAGGATTAATGAAATTGAAATAGGAATTGTGAAAAACTGAGTTTAAATATATTTGGCTCAGGTGTATGTAAACTTCCGACTTCAACTGTACATGTACTGATGCTTACGTGGGTATACACACACGCACACACCCACAAACAAACACACACTCTATCAAAAGGCTCTTCTTCCTCTGCATCTCCTCTTGCTCTCGTTCTCTCTCTATGTCTAACCTGCTCAAGTTTTCACAATCGTTCAATTTCAGGTCCATATTTCTGTAAAAGCCCAACCATAAATCATTCAGGTGATAGGGCAACACAGTGGACACGTGTCTCTGCCTCTCAAGGTCCAACCTTCCATCTGACCAACATGCTGTTTGGACAGTTTTCAAAATTAAAAAGCTTCACAATGTTTACCTAAACTAGAGGAATCTTACAAAGATAAAGCACATTTAAAAAACGTATTATGTAAATTACATTTTACTCCCTAAATAGGCCTTACATAAGGCCTCTAAATATAACGACTTTTAATAGATTGTTTGACCTAGCTATATTAAATGTTACTTTTACAGAAGGCCTGATCTTCTACATCTCCGTCACACCACCAGTACACCATCTTCGTCTTTTCGTGCTTTCATCCGCTTGCCTCTCCTTGTGCTCCTTGTATTTTCTACCAATTCATGCAACCTCACTTTCAACCAGAATAGTTGTGGTTCTAACTGCTCCTTAGTGCCATTTTGAAATTAACAAAAATATTTATGACCTGGAAAGAAATGTTAATTGGATTTCTGCAATAAAAGAAAGGATTGGTCCGTAACACAGAATGAGTAGCTGTTAAAATTCCAAACAGATGGTCAATAAGAAAATCACAGTTGAACAGGCCTGTAGCCCTCGATTGGCTATGTTTTGTATGCTATTGGTGAAGGTCAGAGCACTGGAATAGACAGATAATTCACATTTCAAGTCTTGGAGTTAATGAGTTGAAAATATGGCTCTCTCAGTGTGTTACGGAGTTGGTCACATGACTAATTAGGAGACCGTTGCCAGTACCTCACGATATTCCATATTCAGCCATTTCCTTCTGTTTACAGGAAGGAAATATTTTATACCAAAAGAAAGCACTCGTATTGACCAAGAAAAATGAAACAAGTGCAAGGGACTATACATGTATGTGTACAAAACAATAGGAACACCTGCTCTTTCCCATGACATAGACTGACCAGGTGGATTCAGGTGAAAGCTATGATCCCTTACTGATGTCACTTACTGTATTAAATCCACTTCAGTCAGTGTAGATGAAGGGGAGGAGACAGGTTAAAGAAGGATTTTCAAGCCTTGAGGCAATTGAGACATGGATTGTGTATGTGTGTCATTCAGAGGGTAAATGGGCAAGACAAAAGATTTAAGTGCCACCGGTTTCAGTATGTCAAGAAATGCAACACTGCTGGGTTTTTGACGCTCAACAGTTTCCCGTGTGTATCAAGAATGGTCCACCACCCAAAGGACATCAAGTCAACTTGCCACAACTGTGGGAAGCATTGGAGTCAATATGGGCCAGCTACCCTGTGGAATGCTTCCGACACCTTGTAGAGTTCATGCTCCAACAAATTGAGGCTGTTCTGAAGGCAAAAGGGGGTGCAGCTCAATATTAGGAAGGTATTCCTAATGTTTTGTACACTCAGTGTATGCCACTTTATAAAACACACTGTATTAGTTAATTGTCCATGTATTAATTTAGGAAACAAGTGTGTGTGTGTGTGTGTGTGTGTGTGTGTGTGTGTGTGTGTGTGTGTGTGTGTGTGTGTGTGTGTGTGTGTGTGTGTGTGGGGGGGGGGGGGGGGGGGGGGAATCCGTAGTTGAAACTGGGGCAGCAGCATGACCAGGTGGACTGGGGACAGCAAGGAGTCATCATGCCGAGAGAGAGAATTAGAGAGAACTTAAATTCACACAGGACACCGGATGAGACAGGAGAAATACTCCAGATATAACAGACTGACCCTAGCCCCCCGACACACAAACTATAGCAGCATAAATACTGAAGGCTGAGACAGGAGGGGTCGGGAGACAATGTGGCCCTGTCCGACGATACCCCCGGACAGGGCCAAACAGGTAGGATATAACCCCACCCACTTTGCCAAAGCACAGCCCCCACACCACGAGAGGGATATCTTCAACCACCAACCTACTACCCTGAGACAAGGCCGAGTATAGCCCACGAAGATCTCCCCCACGGCACAAACCCGAGGGGGGAGCCAGCCCAGACAGGAAGATCACGTCAGTGACTCAACCCACTCAAGTGACGCAACCCTCCTAGGGACGGCAAGGAAGAGCACTAGTAAGCCAGTGACTCAGCCCCCGTAATAGGGTTAGAGGCAGAGAATCCCAGTGGAGAGAGGGGAACCGGCCATGCAGAGACCGCGAGGGCGGTTCATCGCTCCAATGCCTTTCCGTTCACCTTTGCACCCCTGGGCCAGACTACACTCAAACATAGGACCTACTAAAGAGATGAGTCTTCAATAAAGACTTAAAGGTCTAGACCAAGTGTGCGTCTCTCACATGGATAGGCAGACCATTCCATAAAAATGGAGCTCTATAGGAGAAAGTACCTGCCTCCAGCTGTTTGCTTAGAAATTCTACGGGACAGTAAGGAGGCCTGCATCTTGTGACCGTAACATACGTGTAGGTATGTATGGCAGGACCAAATCGGAAAGATGGGTAGGAGCAAGCTCATGTAATGCTTTGTAGGTTAGCAGTAAAACATTGAAATCTGCCCTAGCCTTAACAGGAAGCCATTGTAGAGAGGCTAGTACTGGAGTAATGTGATCACATTTTTTGGTTCTAGTCAAGATTCTAGCAGCTGTGTTTAGCACTAAACTGAAGTGTTTTTAGTGCTTGTATCTGGGTAGCCGGAAAGTAGAGCATTGCAGTAGCCTAATCTAGAAGTGACAAAAGCATGGATTCATTTTTCTGCATCATTTTTGGACAGAAGTTTCTGATGTTTGCAATGTTATGAAGATGGAAAAAAAGCTGTCCTTGAAATATTCTTGATATGTTTGTCAAAAGAGAGATCAGGGTCCAGAGTAACGCCAAGGTCCTTCACAGTTTTATTTGAGATGACTGCACAACCATCAAGATTAATGGTCAGATCCAACAGAAGATCTCTTTGTTTCTTGTGACCTAGAACTAGCATCTCTGTTTTGTCTGAGCTTAGAAGAAAAAAAATGATGCCTTATGTCTGAAACACAGGCTTCCAGGGAGGGCAATTTTTGGGCTTCACCATGTTTCATCAAAATGTACAGCTATGTATCGTCCGCATAGCAGCGAAAGTTAACATTATGTTTCCGAATGACATCCCAAGAGGTAAAATATATAGTGAAAACAATAGTGGTCCTAAAACGGAACCTTGACGAATGCCGAAATGTACAGTTGATTTGTCAGAAGGCAAACCATCCACAAGTCAAACTGATATCTTTCCGACAGATAAGATCTAAACCAGGCCAGAACTTGTCCGTGTAGACCAATTTGGGTTTCCAATCTCTCCAAAAGAATGTGGTGATCAATGGTATATAAAGCAGCACTAAGATTTAGGCTCACGAGGACAGATGCAGAGCCTTGGCCTGATGCCATTAAAGGTAATTTACCACCTTCACAAGTGCAGTCTCAGTGCTATGATGGGGCCTAAAACCAGACTGAAGTGTTTCGTATACATTGTTTGTCTTCAGGAAAGCAGTGCGTTGCTGCGCAACAGCTTTTTCTAACATTTTTGAGAGGAATGGGAGATTTGTTAAAGGCTGATTTAGTTTTAAAAAATATTTTCTTGGTCAAGGTTTGGCTTTTTCAAGAGAGGCTTTATTACTGCCACTTTTAGTGAGTTTGGTACACATCCGGAGGATAGAGAGACGTTTATTATGTTCAACATAGGAGGGCCAAGTACAGGAAGCAGCTCTTTCAGTAGTTTAGTTGGAATAGGTTCCTTGAAGGTTAAGAGGCCATGACTATTTTCATCAATGTGTCAAGAGATATAGTATTAAAAAACTTGAGTGTCTCCCTTGATCCTAGGTCCTGGCAGTGTTGTGCAGACTCAGGACAATTGAGCTTTGGGGAAATACACAGATTTAAAGAGGAGTTCGTAATTTGCTTTCTAATGACCATGATCTTTTCATCAAAGAAGTTCATGAATTTATCACTGCTGAAGTGAAAGTCATCCTCCCTTGTGGAATTCTGCTTTTTAATTAGCTTTGCGACAGCATCAAGACCATGTTATGGCAAGAACAGCTCAAATAAGCAAAGAGAAACGACAGTCCATCATTACTTGAAGACAGGAAGGTCAGTCAATAAGGAACATTTCAAGAACCTTGAAAGTTTCTTCAAGTGCAGTCGCAAAAACCACGAAGGGCTATGATGAAACTGGCTCTCATGAGGACCGCCACAGGAAAGAAAGACCCAGAGTTACTTCTGATGGAGAGGAGACATTCATTAGAGTTACCAGCCCCAGATTTCAGCCTAAATAAATACTTGTTTATGTCTATTCCACCAATTATAAATGGAGCAGAACCCGCTTTCTTCTCCAAACTGACCCCACTTTTATGAATACCACAGCCCTCATGATTCAAACACGGTCTCCCTCTGTCCCTTAAGTCGGGATTTTTCATCCCTGGCAATATTATACACTTTCTTTTTCCCTCCCTCTTCTCCCCCTTAAACTCTCAGTAGGTAAGTAAGTCAGTCTTCATTATAAACTCAGCAGAGTGCAAGGAGTAGTTATTGTATTCAGGCTGCTGACTCAACAGGTGCCCTGTTGGGCATTCATTAGATCCTGCTATACCGGGCTCTTATGAATTACGTTGTTCTTGGTGGAGCAGAGCTTCCCTGTGGGCCTCCTCCTCTAGCAGCAACAGAGGTCTTAATTAGGAAGTTAGCTCCATAGCTGCTTCACCTGAGTTCACACTATCCAGAGCTTGGGACTGACTCTGAGGGTGCAGACCTGCGGAGCATGCTGATTATTCACTGCTGAGTGATCAGGATGGACATCTCGTAGCTGGTCTGGTGCCATGTTGAAATCTGGTAGAGCCCTTGTTGCGCTCTCTGCAGTGCTTTCATCACTGACTGTCTAGACACTGATCTAACAAGGGGAACTATTAACACTTTTCTGGTCTGCCAGATGGGAGCTCTCTCCCTTGAGATGGGAAAAACACTTTGACACTATGGTAACCAAGGTCTTCCACATGCAGGAGGTGAGGCTCCCCTGTGTTCAGTGATCAGACATGCGGCTGTAAAGGCCATGTGACCCTGTGGCCCTGTGTCGAGGTCAAACCAAGGTCATATTGGATGGTCTTTAAAAAATCAAAACACCTTCTTGAGTGTCAATGTCTGCCTTTGCTCCTGAACCTATAATTTGCAAGGACAACGCAGGGCGACATAACCTAGTTTTTTTGTTCAACGTGGTGGTGGGGTGGGGTCCGTGAAGCACAGCCATGCAGGAGAACATTAGAGACTCAGTACAACAGGATTCCACTCTACATCGATCCACTATCATCAACACAGAGACTGCAGTTCCTTACACTTTAGGTAGGAATGAAGTTGTCTCCCACTATCAAGAGAGACAATAAGTGTCCCACCTGTTATCATGCAGCTCTCAACACAGGGTGGATGATGTGTGTGTGTAAGGTGAATGATGTCCATGTAAGGTAGATGATGTGTGGAAACTGAACGCCTAAAACTGAAATGTGTCTTCCGCATTTAACCCAACAACCTCTGAATCAGAGAGATGCGGGGGCTGCCTTAATTTACATCCACGTCTTCAGTGCCCTGGGAACAGTGGGTTTACTGCCTTGCTCAGGGGCAGAACGACAGATTTTTACCTTGTCAGCTCAGGGATTTGGTTATTGGCCCAACGCTCTAACCACTAAGCTACCTGCGTGTAAGGTAGAGGATGTGTGTGTAAGGTGGATGATGTGCGTGTGTAAAGTGGATGATGTGTGTGTGTGTGTGTGTAAGATGGATGATGTGTGTGTGTAAGGTGGATGAAGTGTGTGTAAGGTAGATGATATGTGTGTAAGGTGGATGAGATGTGTGTAAGGTAGATGATGTGTGTGTAAGGGGGATGATGTGCGTGTGTAAAGTGGATGATGTGTGTGTAAAGTGGATGATGTGTGTGTGTGTGTGTGTGTGTAAGATGGATGATGTGTGTGTGTAAGATGGATGATGTGTGTGTGTAAGGTGGATGAGGTGTGTGCAAGGTAGATGATATGTGTGTAAGGTGGATGATGTGCATGTGTAAAGTGTACGATAGGTGGATGATGTGTGTGTAAGGTGGATGAGGTGTGTGTAAGGTAGATGATGTGTGTGTAAGGTGGATGATGTGTGTGTGTGTAAGGTGGATGAGGTGTGTGTAAGGTAGATGATATGGGTGTAAGGCCTTTGAGGAAAACACAGAGTAGTGGGAGCATTAGAGCAGGCAGGAACAGGGATATGCTGATGGGAGAGATTGGAGTGGAAAAAACACAACTCCATCTTCTCTCCCTGGGGCATCTTGTTTACCTGCGCAGCATGATTGCCATTCTTGCCTCCCTTCATCCCTCAATCCTTCTCTTAAAGCATCCAAGTGAGCGAAACAGCACCCCTCTGTCTCAGAATGTGTAGAGGATGTATCTGGCATGTCATACTATTTTTGAACAGACAGGATCATATACATGGGCTACATATATTAAGACAGAGGGGTGCTGTTTGGCTCGCTCAGATGATTTCTCCAGCAGAGAGGAAGAGGCGAAGCAAGAGGGCTCACTCTTACCAAAATAAGCCCAATGTGTTTTTATGGGCATATCATCCAGACCTAAGCTTGTAGCCTGCCTTCCCACCTTTGGGACAACGACTCCCATTGTTAGGCCAGAGACATGAGCATCTCGTTACTATATAGAGATCTCTAGTTTCAGCCACTTGCGAACTGGAAATAATATTTGGCAATTGCATGGTGCACTGTTCGGATGCTGGCTTCCCCTAAAGTAAATTGATGTTTTGCCCAAATTATATAGTAACCCCTGTCTAAATAAAATCATTCAAAGTACTTCACCAGAGAGCTTGACTTAGACACAGAGGATCATTAGCTTATTTAAATAGCTGTGGATTGTTTCAACTCACAAGTGTGCAGGCTTACAGTATGCCTATTTTGGAAGCCCTCAAATTGGGCAGCGCGTGTGGCAATAGGCCGAGCTGATTGAGTTGAGGCTGTCAGTGAAAAGCATCTAAAATATGTGTGAAGATAATGTGTCTTGAGTATAATTTCAAATGTTGCAACAAGAAGAACGAGAGGGGTGTGTGGTGAAGATATGGCCTGTCTCTCTCCAGAATACATGCACTCAGCTCTCCAGAATACATGCACTCAGCTCTCCAGAATACATGCACTCAGCTCTCCAGAATACATGCACTCAGCTCTCCAGAATACATGCACTCAGCTCTCCAGAATACATGCACTCAGTTCTCCAGAATGCATGCACTCAGCTCTCCAGAATACATGCACTCAGCTCTCCAGAATACATGCACTCAGCTCTCCAGAATGCACTTAGCTGTCTTCCGTCAATTCTTACACATTCGTTGTGTGAATTGTTTGCCCATTGATTGTATTTATTTTTCATAAATTCCCAATTTCGTATGTCACCAGTAGGCCAAGTAAATGTAAAAACGTTGTTTGCAGAGTTCAGAACCTGCTACACTTGTAAGAAGCAAGTTTTGGTTTATTTCATAACCATAATTGACGAGTTTTGTAAATTTTTTCATTGTCTTTTGTTTGGAGTGCTCCATGTGAGTAATGAGTGTCTGGTTTTTCTCTAGGAACATACAGAGGGAGTGCGTGCCAGAGCAGGCATAGAAGTAGGCCTAGCTGGCCTGCTGCATGCATATGTAGGAAAGTGCCCATTTGGGATGTCTGATTTTTGATTGTCTTAACTCACCACATCCACTGCTAATAAGCTGAGCTTCTCATTCATTTTTTCTTCACCTCACACTGTAAGTCAAATCAAATCAAATCAAATGTATTTATATAGCCCTTCGTACATCAGCTGATATCTCAAAGTGCTGTACAGAAACCCAGCCTAAAACCCCAAACAGCAAGCAATGCAGGTGTAGAAGCACGGTGGCTTGGAAAAACTCCCTAGAAAGGCCAAAACCTAGGAAGAAACCTAGAGAGGAACCAGGCTATGTGGGGTGGCCAGTACTCTTCTGGCTGTGCCGGGTGGAGATTATAACAGAACATGGCCAAGATGTTCAAATGTTCATAAATGACCAGCATGGTCGAATAATAATAAGGCAGAACAGTTGAAACTGGAGCAGCAGCATGGTCAGGTGGAAGTTGAAACTGGAGCAGCAGCAAGGCCAGGTGGACTGGGGACAGCAAGGAGTCATCATGTCAGGTAGTCCTGGGGCATGGTCCTAGGGCTCAGGTCCTCCGAGAGAGAGAAAGAAAGAGAGAAGGAGAGAATTAGAGAACGCACACTTAGATTCACACAGGACACCGAATAGGACAGGAGAAGTACTCCAGATATAACAAACTGACCCTAGCCCCCCGACACATAAACTACTGCAGCATAAATACTGGAGGCTGAGACAGGAGGGGTCAGGAGACACTGTGGTCCCATCCGAGGACACCCCCGGACAGGGCCAAACAGGAAGGAGATAACCCCACCCACTTTGCCAAAGCACAGCCCCCACACCACTAGAGGGATATCTTCAACCACCAACTTACCATCCTGAGACAAGGCTGAGTATAGCCCACAAAGATCTCCAACATGGCACAACCCAAGGGGGGCGCCAACCCAGACAGGATGACCACATCAGTGAATCAACCCACTCAGGTGGGTCAACAAAGTATTTTTTTTTTATTTACATCCTTTGCAAATAATAATAGTTCTTCACAGTATTTGGAAAAAAAATCCAACACTCTCCCAGCCTCGATATTCACCAAGCCTCGGTGTGAAAGAGAAACATATCATGATCTGATGGTCCCATATATCCAGTGAAAATGCCATGAAAAAAATCTGTCTGTCCCAAGCTCTCTGGTGCCGGGAAACTCAGGCCGAGTTTTCATCAGGATATTTTCTTCTGTTTTTATTTGTCGGCTTTAGGCCTATGTATTTTACTTAGTTGAAGATGGAAGTTATAGATTACTGCTGAATTTGGCCTATAGGCTATCTCTGAATTCCATACGGTAATTTCTTGAGCCACTAATGGATCACAGTGTAGGCAATCAATGTGTCCATATGGCAGAGGCTGGTGCTCTCATCTTAGTTGAATTTAGTTTTTTAGATTTATATATTTTTTAAATAATTAACCTCGTTACACTGATTATGAGAAATGAAAACTTTATTATAGAAATGAAACTGTACCACAAAAATGTGCATATAAAAGTAATCATAACTCATGCCGATAGATTAGAAATGGTAGGATAAATAGTAAGCTCCCCCTGCCCCCCCACAAAAAAAGGTGTCCGCCTATGGAAATCAAAGGCCCGTCCAACTGATTCGTTCAGACGCAGTCCCTGTCTCACTGTATGTATCTCTCTATCATCTCATAGCCTAGTGGTGATTTGCCAGTCTGCCCACGAACCCAGCCAGCTGGAAATCTCTTTAATAAGTGAGCGTAGGACTGCAGTGCTCCATACACATCCCTCCCTCCCTAGTCCTACCCATCTAATTCTCACCTCATTTTCCCCTCTTTCCCCTCATCCCTTTCTACCTGACCTCTCCTTATCTCTTTTCACTATAGGTTCATTGTTTTCTCTTTTAGAGTATACTGGCAAAATGCCTTGGCATTTATCTCATCATGTCTTAATTGATGTTCTCACGCGCCTTCCAGTGCTGGAATAAACTCTACAAGTATTCCCTGTTTCTAGAACCCCAACAAGGAGGCTGTAATTGTAGCCTATTGTGGGTTGTTTAACACTGTCACCAACATGGTGTCACACAGTAGCTCCGTAGTACTACAGCATCTGTGTTCCCTGATTAATTTAGACCCTCGCAGCTCAGTTGCTATGGCAATGACAACATGAGAGATTGGGTCCATCGTTCAACCAAATGTGTTATTTCTAGAGTAGTGCAGAGGGGGTTGGGATCTGGCGCAATTTCCTGATTGGTCTGATTTAGAGCAAAGATTGGGATTTCGATTAATCAATTGATTGCCCTCAGCAGCTGGCCCCTAATCAATGTTTGGGAATTGTGTCATGGACATCACCACTGGTATGCTGTCAATACAGCATGGGGTTATAGTCTGGCATGTAGACACTAATCTGATTACCCACGAGCACCTCAGTATAGAAAACAAATTATACATTTTATCTCTGAACGCTTCATTCCACTGACACACATGGCTTAGCACAGTACTTTGTTTGGCTGTTTGTGTTTCTGCGGGTGCATTGTACACAGCATATGTGAGAGACTGTGCAGTGGATCGGTGCGTTGGTTACATCTTTATTGTACAGCAATGTAAAAAGAGCTTGCAATTACTTACTGCAGTTGCATTAGTATATTTAATACTTCCTCCCATATCTTACACACAAACATGGATTCATCAGTTTCAAGTGGGAATGTCGGGAAATGATTGTACACCATAAATAATCAATGATATCTTCTTATAAAATATGTGTAGTTCATGCATGTTTGTCTGTTTTGCTGCGTGTCCTGATGTAACACTGTAAATACTCTCTTACAGTAGCTCTGTGAATTGTATGCCAAAGCCACCTTGACTAATGCTGACATTTAGTCAATCTCTTTGAGGAGATGAAAGAGGCCGTATCTGTCAGAGAGCCCTGACGTAGGTTTCTCCTCCAGGGGATTATACAGACGCTTCTAGATGACCTACTGCCGTTTCTCTGAATTTATTATGATGCCCTAAAATGTATTTAAAGAGCTGTCAATTCTGACAAACTGCTCAATAAAGTGTAAGCTTTTTACGCAGAAAATATATGCAAAAACGATCCTTTTAAAAGCCTCTTATATTCAATGAAGGACTATTTAATATAGACCACATGGAAAATTCAATCAATCAGATTTTTTGTATAAATAAAGACTTTGACATGTCCCTCTGTGACTTCTAGGGAAGATTTTAACCCACGTCACCTCTACATTTCTCCAGGTTTTCACCATTATTGTAAAGCCCTAGTTATTTTGTTGCTTTGACAAAGTAATTTCTGAGTATGATTATTTAGTTCATGTGATTAGTGATTCATTTACGTCTGTCCCTCATTTTAAGGTCAGCCCAACTCGTTTGAATATGGTGAAACTATTCCTTAATAAATATATTTTTTAAAATAAACATTGAACATCTAATAGTAAAATCATAATGTAAAAGCAGGTGAGCTGGTTCTACTATTTTTGGCCCTTTTCTGGTGTTTTGTGGTGGAAAACTGAGCAGGTCGAGCATAACACGTCAAATCTGTTACCCATAGACAACAGGCTAGAATGTCAAGGGAAAAAATGGTGGACCTTGCATTCAATTAACAATCCCTGTTGCACACAACAAGCTTCCATTACCCCTGTCACAATGGGATTCATGGCTGATTTAAGATGAAATCATCAACCCTGTTACAGAAACCCTGTTACTTTAATGGCACTTAATAGGCACTTACCAGTATACAGTGGGGCAAAAAAGTATTTAGTCAGCCAGCAATTGTGCAAGTTCTCCCACTTAAAAAGATGTGAGAGGCCTGTAACTTTCATCATAGGTACACTTCAACTATGACAGACAAAATGAAAAAAGAAATCCAGAAAATCACATTGTAGGATTTTTAATGAATTTATTTGCAAATGATGGTGGAAAATACGTTTTTGGTCAATAACAAAAGCTTATCTCAATAGTTTGTTATATACCCTTTGTTGGCAATGACAGAGGTCAAATGTTTTCTGTAAGTCTTCACAAGGTTTTCACACACTGTTGCTGGTATTTTGGCCCATTCCTCCATGCAGATCTCCTCTAGAGTAGTGATGTTTTGGGGCTGTTGCTGGGCAACACGGACTTTCAATTCCCTCCAAAGATTTTCTATGGGGTTGAGACCTGGAGACTGGCTAGGCCACTCCAGGACCTTGAAATGCTTCATACGAAGCCACTCCTTCGTTGCCCGGGCGGTGTGTTTGGGATCATTGTTATGCTGATAGACCGAGCCACGTTTCATCTTCAATGCCTTTGCTGATGGAAGGAGGTTTTCACTCAAAATCTCACGATACATGGCCCCATTCATTCTTTCCTTTACACGGATGAGTCGTCCTGTTCCCTTTGCAGAAAAACAGCCCCAAAGCATGATGTTTCCACCCCCATGCTTCACAGTAGGTATGGTGATCTGTGGATGCAACTCAGCATTCTTTGTCCTCCAAACACGACGAGTTGAGTGTTTACCAAAAAGTTATATTTTGGTTTCATCTGACCATATGACATTCTCCCAATCTTCTTCTTGATCATCCAAATGCTCTCTAGCAAACTTCAGACGGGTCTGGACATGTACTGGCTTAAGCAGGGGGACACGTCTGGCACTGCAGGATTTGAGTCCCTGGCGGCGTAGTGTGTTACTGATGGTAGGCTTTGTTACTTTGGTCCCAGCTCTCTGCAGGTCATTCACTAGGTCCCCCCGTGTGGTTCTGGGATTTTTGCTCACCGTTCTTGTGATCATTTTGACCCCACGGGGTGAGATCTTGCGTGGAGCCCCAAATCGAGGGAGATTATCAGTGGTCTTGTATGTCTTCCATTTCCTAATAATTGCTCCCACAGTTGATTTCTTCAAACCAAGCTGCTTACCTATTGCAGATTCAGTCTTCCCAGCCTGGTGCAGGTCTACAATTTTGTTTCTGGTGTCCTTTGACAGCTCTTTGGTCTTGGCCATAGTGGAGTTTTGAGTGTGACTGTTTGAGGTTGTGGACAGGTGTCTTTTATACTGATAACAAGTTCAAACAGGTGCTATTAATACAGGTAACGAGTGGAGGACAGAGGAGCCTCTTAAAGAAGTTGTTACAGGTCTGTGAAAGCCAGAAATCTTGCTTGTTTGTTGGTGACCAAATACTTATTTTCCACCATAATTTGCAAATAAATTAATTAAAAATCCTACAATGTGATTTTCTGGATTTTCTTTTCTCATTTTGTCTGTCATAGTTGAAGTGTACCTATGATGAAAATTACATTTGCCCCACTGTATATATTTTTATATTTGAGATGGGAAAACATGTTTTTATGAAGTTGAACATGTGCTCTTTATGACAAAATGTTACCATTAGGTTAAATTACATATCTCAAAAGTCACCAAATTGGTAGAACGATCTAGCAGGTGATCCAAGTTATAGCTTACTGGCCAAAGATCAGAACCCATTTCTAAGTTGTTGAATGTGTCATTTCTGAGAATCCATTAAGAGCAATTGATTGCCTGTGTGTTTGATTACTTATCTTTGCCTTATAGCTTTTACCATTTCAAGACCCCCGTCAGACACACAATTTATCCCCCATCTCCCTTTCTCAACAGGACTGTTACTGCGCTGTTCTCCATCACCATCATCATGGAGCCAGTTTGCACAATGGGAACACATCATGGCTGTGACGGTTACTACTACCCCTGACGCTTGAGAAGTCACCACCATGGAGACGGACAGCTACACCCCGACCCCAGCCCCGAGCGACTGGGCTGGGACGGTGGTAAGTGTGGGGGCCCTGGAGGAGGTCTCGGGGGAAAGTGACTCCTCCAACACAGCCTGGTACATGCCCTACCCCCTGGGCTTCCAGGTGTCACTGACCGCCTTCCTCATGCTAGAGCTGGTGCTAGGCTTCAGCAGCAACTTGACCGTGCTGGTGCTCTACTGCTCTCAGTCCAACCTGGTCGACTCGGTCAGCAACATGGTCACGGTCAACCTACATGTGCTGGACGTGATGTTGTGCGTGCTGTGTCTGCCTCTGACCCTGGTGGTGGTGCTTCTGCCCCCAGGGCCCAACCTGGCCCTGCTCTGCTGCTTCCACGAGGCCTGTGTCACCTTCGCCTCCATCGCCACCGCCATCAATGTGCTGGTCATCAGCGTGGACCGCTATGACATCTCTGTCCGACCCGCCAACCGGTTGCTCACCCCGCAGAGGGCGGGGCTACTGCTGGCTGCCGTCTGGGCCACGTCTCTGGCCGTCTTCTTCATCCCCTTTCTGGAGGTGGAGTTTCTCACCGGAGGGGGTGAGAGTAGACAGCACAGCTCCACCTCTTCCCCCGACACCCCCCTGGCACTAGTGTGGCGTAACCGGACGCTGCTTTGTGTGGGTGGACAGGGCTACCACACAGGCCTGGCCATGCACTACCACCTGCTGCTGCAGGTGCCCATCTTCTTTATCACAGTGGCAGTCATGCTGTTCACATACTCACGGATCCTGCGGGCCTTGAACATTCGCATCGGCTCCCATGTTAAAAAGAGCCAGCGCTTCAGGGCACCCTCCTGCAGGGGGCGACGTAAAAGACAGAAACAGAAGGCAGGGCTGGGAGTGATAGAGGGAGGAGAGCATTGTACAGACACAACCAAGCACCTATCTCACCCTCCACTCATCCCATCCCCCACAGCCACCTCCCCCCGAGCCCTGTCCTCAGCCCCTCTGGTTAGCTCAGAAGGCGCTGCTGCTGCTGCTGCCCCTGCACCTGCTGCCCCTGTCACCAGTCCCACTGTTCAGGCATCTGTGTCGGCCATCATTGCCTTGCGGCGGGCCGTGAGGCGTCACCGGGACCGGCGGGAGCGCCAGCAGCGCGTCTTCAGGATGTCACTCCTCATCGTCTCCACATTCCTAGGTTGCTGGGCTCCTCTGTCCGTGGCCAACGTGTTGATCCTGGGCCTGGGCCCCAGTGACACCCTGGTCAGCCTGCGCCTCTGGTTCCTGGCCCTGGCCTATGGCACCACCATCTCCCACCCACTGCTCTATGCCTTCACCAGGCAGAAGCTGCGGCTGGCCCTCAGAGCCAAGGTGAAGAAGAGGGTGGTGTCACTACTGCAGGTGGACCCCTCGCCAGGAGAGACCGTCACACACAACTCCTGGGTGGAGCCAAGGAAGGGACGACAGTTACAGCTGGAGGGCAGCGAAACCATTGACCGTTGCCTGGTAGAGCCCCTGAAGAATAGCACACACTAGCTGTGAAGAATCAACAACAAGTGGGACACAATCATGAAGTGGAACGACATTTATTGGATATTTCAAACTTTTTTAACAAATCAAAAACTGAAAAATTGGGCGTGCAAAATTATTCAGCCCCCTTAAGTTAATACTTTGTAGCGCCACCTTTTGCTGCGATTACAGCTGTAAGTCGCTTGGGGTATGTCTCTATCAGTTTTGCACATCGAGAGACTGAAATTTTTTCCCATTCCTCCTTGCAAAACAGCTCAAGCTCAGTGAGGTTGAATGGAGAGCATTTGTGAACAGCAGTTTTCAGTTCTTTCCACAGATTCTCGATTGGATTCAGGTCTGGACTTTGACTTGGCCATTCTAACACCTGGATATGTTTATTTTTGAACCATTCCATTGTAGATTTTGCTTTATGTTTTGGATCATTGTCTTGTTGGAAGACAAATCTCCGTCCCAGTCTCAGGTCTTTTGCAGACTCCATCAGGTTTTCTTCCAGAATGGTCCTGTATTTGGCTCCATCCATCTTCCCATCAATTTTAACCATCTTCCCTGTCCCTGCTGACGAAAAGCAGGCCCAAACCATGATGCTGCCACCATCATGTTTGACAGTGGGGATGGTGTGTTCAGCTGTGTTGCTTTTACGCCAAACATAACGTTTTGCATTGTTGCCAAAAAGTTCAATTTTGGTTTCATCTGACCAGAGCACCTTCTTCCACATGTTTGGTGTGTCTCCCAGGTGGCTTGTGGCAAACTTTAAACAACACCTTTTATGGATATCTTTAAGAAATGGCTTTCTTCTTGCCACTCTTCCATAAAGGTCAGATTTGTGCAATATATGACTGATTTTTGTCCTATGGACAGAGTCTCCCACCTCAGCTGTAGATCTCTGCAGTTCATCCAGAGTGATCATGGGCCTCTTGGCTGCATCTCTGATCAGTCTTCTCCTTGTATGAGCTGAAAGTTTAGAGGGACGGCCAGGTCTTGGTAGATTTGCAGTGGTCTGATACTCCTTCCATTTCAATATTATCGCTTGCACAGTGCTCCTTGGGATGTTTAAAGCTTGGGAAATCTTTTTGTATCCAAATCCGGCTTTAAACTTCTTCACAACAGTATCTCGGACCTGCCTGGTGTGTTCCTTGTTCTTCATGATGCTCTCTGCGCTTTTAACGGACCTCTGAGACTATCACAGTGCAGGTGCATTTATACGGAGACTTGATTACACACAGGTGGATTGTATTTATCATCATTAGTCATTTCGGTCAACATTGGATCATTCAGAGATCATCACTGAACTTCTGGAGAGAGTTTGCTGCACTGAAAGTAAAGGGGCTGAATAATTTTGCACGCCCAATTTTTCAGTTTTTGAAAGTTTGAAATATCCAATAAATGCCGTTCCACTTCATGATTGTGTCCCACTTGCTGTTGATTCTTCACAAAAAAATACAGTTTTATACCTTTATGTTTGAAGCCTGAAATGTGGCAAAAGGTCGCAAAGTTCAAGGGGGCCGAATACTTTCGCAAGGCACTGTAGATACACAAATACATATCCTTTTGGATCTGCTAAATACAGATGTAGGACCTTAATTGAAGCCAGTTCGCTACAACAGGAAAATAATCCTGCATCAACAGGAAATGTGAATTATTATGTGGATTATAATTAATGGACATTTTTTATACGGTTTGTTAAAAATTGTTTAGAGTAAATCAAGTCTGACATTTTAAAGTGGAAATTATAAAATATAAATGCCTTTTTAAAACTTGAATGCACAGCAAGATTACATTTCCTGCTGAGCAGGAAAATTGTCAGCAACAAAAGAGTGATCAAATGAAGATCATACATCTGTATTACACATGCCTTAACTATTTTAAGAATGGGTTTAAAGGTGTCATTGATTCTGAACAAGAAGATGTATATATCCTACTGATATAATATAAGATGGAACTATGTACATAGTGTACACTATTATCTATTCATATATACAGTGACTTCAGAAAGTATTCAGACCCCTTGACTTATTCAATATTTTGTTGAGTTACAGATGGAATTCAAATTGGGTTGAATAGAGTTTTGGGCTCACCCATCTACACACAATACCCCATAATGACAAAGTGAAAACATGTTTTTGGAAATGTTAGCAAATTTATTTAAAAAATAAGTATTCACACCCCTGAGTCTATACATGCTAGAATCACCTTTAGCCGTGATTACAGATGTCATTCTTTCTGGGTAAGTCTCTAATAGCTTTGCATACCTGGATTGTACAATACTTGCACATTATTATTTTAAAAATTCTTTAAGTTTTGTCAAGTTAGTTGTTGATCACTGCTAGACAGCCATTTTCAAGTCTTGCCATAGATTTTCAAGACAATTTAAGTCAAAACTGTAACTAGGCCACTCAGGAACATTCAATGTCGTCTTGGTAAGCAACTCCAGTGTATATTTGGCCTTGTGTTTTAGGTTATTGCCCTACTGAAAAGTAAAATTGTCTCCCAGTGTCTGTTGGAAAGCCTAATGAACCAGGTTTTCCTCTAGGATTTTGCCTGTTTTATGCTCTATTCTGTTTATTTTTACCAACAACAAAACACTCCCTAGTCCTTGCCAATGGCAAGCATACCAATAACATGATGCAGTCACCACCATGTAAGAAAATGTGATCAGTGGTACTCAATGATGTATTGTGTTGGATTTTCCCCAAACATTATGCACATTATTTATTATTCATTATTCATTATTCAGGACATTAAATTAATTTTTGGCCACATTATTTGCAGTTTTACTTTAGTGCTTTATTGCGAATAGGATGCATGTTTTGGAATATCTGTATTCCTTCTTTTCACTCTGTCAATTAGGTTAGCATTGTGGAGTAAATACAATGTTGTTGATCCATCCTCAGTTTTCTCCTTTCAAAGCCATTAAACTCTTTAACTGTTTTAAAATCACCTTTGGCCTCATGATGAAATCCGTGAGTGGTTTCCTTCCTCTTTGGCAACTGAGTTAGGAAGGAAGCCTGTATCTTTGTAGTGACTGGGTGTATTGATAGACCATCCAAAGTGTAATTAATAACTTCACCATGCTCAGAGGGATATTAAATGTAAACACTTTTTTTTTACCCATCTACCAATAGGTGCCCTTCTTTGCGAGTCATTGGAATACATTCCCTGGTCTTTGTGGTTGAATCTGTGAAAGAAATTCACTGAGGGACCTTACAGATAATTGTATGTGTGGGGTACAGAGATGAGGTAGTCCTTCAAAAATCATGCTAAACGCTATTATTGCACACAGAGTGAGTCTATGCAACTTACGTATGTGACTTATGCACATTTTTACTCCTTAACATATTTAGGCTTTCCATAACAAAGGGGTTGAATATTTATTGACTCAAGATCTTTCACCTTTTCATTTTTTATGAATTTGTAAAAAATTATAAAATCATAATTCCACTTTGACATTATGGGATATTGTGGGTATGCCATTGACACAAAATCTAAATGTAATTCATTTTAAATTCAGACTGTAACACAACAAAATGTGGAAGAAGTCAAGGGGGTATGAATACTTTCTGAAGGCACTGTAAATAGAGAGAGGAGGGGAGATACAGAGAGGTTAAAGATCTCCCTATGTAATAGACTGTTGCATTGGATAGTTTGTAGTAAACAGATGACTGGCAATGTTTTAATGTTGACAAATAAACTTCCACAAAGCTCATAAATGTGTCCACAAATCAATAAATGCCAATATACAATTCCTCCCCTCCCTTCCTCCCTCTCTCTCTCTCTCTCTCATGCTGTTTAATCAGCTTCTTGATATGCCACACCTGTCAAGTGGATGGATTATCTTGGCAAAGGAGAAATGCTCAACTAACAGGGATGTAAACAGATTTGTGACCAATACGCTTTTTGTGCACATGGAACATTTCTGGGATTTTTTATTTCAGCTCATGAAACATGGGACCAACACTTTACAAGTTGTGTTTATCTTTTTGTTCAATATAGGTTGACAGCGAATCTGATGCTAATAAATGTCTGTCTGCATCGAGAGAGAGAGAGAGAGAGAGAGAGAGAGAGAGAGAGAGAGAGAGTGTGAGAGAGAGGAGAGAGTGTGAGAGAGTAAGTAAGAGAGAGAGAGTGAGAGAGTAAGTAAGAGAGAGAGAGAAAGAGAGAGAGAGAGAGAGAGAAAAAGAGAGAGAAAAAGAGAGAGAGAGAGAGTGAGAGAGTAAGTAAGAGAGAGAGAGAGAGAGAGAGAGAGAGAGTAAGTAAGAGAGAGAGAGTGTGTGAGAGAGAGAGAGAGAGAGAGAGAGAGAGAGAGAGTATGAGAGTATGTAGTATGAGGATGTAATATACAGTGTTGTGTTGGATAGTTTGTAGTAAATAGATGGCAAACAATGTTTAATTGTTGACAGATGAACTTCCACAAAGTTAATAAATATGTCCACAAATCACTATTTGGCACAGAATTTGTAATCATGTATTGATATTTGTCTGTTGTGATGTATTGTATATAAAATAGACATTGTAACTTATTCAATGTGATTTCCACCTTGTCGGTTGATCCCCACATCATTTGGTCGTGTTACAAAGAGTGATGTTGTTATAGTAGAGGACATCTGTCATAGCCATCTTGTCAACCCTTGTGTCAAACCAATTAAACACCTTTGTACCTGTTTAAAGTCCCCAGAGCCGGCTCAAATGAACAGGACCGTGTTTTTGTAATAATTTGCCTGTAGGAATAATTTGCCTGTAGGAAACACAGGTAGGTTTGTGTACTACTGGTATATTTAGGGTTAGTAAACAAGCATTCTATGGTAAAGTCTACAACAGTTGTATTTGGTGCATGTGACAAATAAATATGCCGGTAGTAGATTTGATTTTAGCGTACATAGTTTTTTAAAATGTTTTCGTTATTTGCGCATACGGGTAAAAAAATTTGATGAGAAAATAAAGGACTGAAAAAAGAAGTTAAACGTGTATGCCACAGGAGGTTGGTGGCGTTTTAATGGGGAGGACAGGCTCATGGTAATGGCTGGAGTGGAATTAGTGGAATGGTATCAAATACATCAAACACATGGCCATTCCATTTTCTCCATTCCAGTCATTATTATGAGCCGTCCTCCCCTCAGCAGCCTCCACTGGTGTGGGCGAGGTAAAAACTAAACAGAACACTATTGGCTAATTGTTTGATTTCAGCACCGTACTGTTCTGTGGTGCACACACAGACCTTCAACTCCCAGTGGGACTGTGTCTTATAGACTTATCATCATAAAACCTGAGACAAATGTGATGGATTTATGCTACTGAATGTTCATACCTGCTTTATATACGCACATGCATCACATGTATTCATTGTATAAATTCCCATTGTGTTGTTTTCTTGTATCTAAATGTATAGAGAGAAGACAATGAAAATATCAATAAATGTGACTATTGTATTGGGGCTTGTGTTTGCAGTCAATCACCTTTAATCTGGCTTCTATTTTTCTGCGTTCTTGTTGTCATCTATGGGTTTTTCAATAACAGGCACATTTGCCATGAATAAAGACGAGTACCACACAGTGCTACATGAATACAGCCACTTTAGAATACATGGTTTAAAATTGCTTGGAATTGAAGCCTGGGGAGCTACAGTGCTTCATGAAAGTCTTTCCTTCAGTAGAGAAATGTGTTAAGGGGAGGCCTGCTGTGAGGGCTGCAGCTGGAGGCAGATGAAGAAGAAGGTAACAACTTTATCATGCATGTCCACACACACTCATGTACACAGCCACACTCACTCACGTACACAGCCACGTGTGTGTGTGTGTGTGTGTGTGTGTGTGTGTGTGTGTGTGTGTGTGTGTGTGTGTGTGTGTGTGTGTGTGTGTGTGTGTGTGTGTGTGTGTGTGTGTGTGTGTGTGTGTGTACAAATTATGGGTTCTCTGTTCTCACTATCAACAGTTTGAGTACAGGCTGAATTGAGCATGGCAAGGCAAAATTGTCATGTATTGTCATGTTGTGTCTCTGTCCTTTCCTTTCACCCTGTCTCCCTCTGCTGGTCGTATTAGGTTACCTTTTCTCCCCCGCTTTCCCCCAGCTGTTCCTTGTCTCCTCCTGACTACCTCGTCACCCCGTTTCCCACCTGTTCCCTTTTTCCCTCTGATTAGTCCCCTATATCTCTCTCTGTTTTTGTTCCTGTCCTTGTCGGATTCTTGTTTGTTGTGTTTCATGCCTGAGCCAGACTATCGTCATGTTTGCTGTAACCTTGTCCTGTCCTGTCGGAATCTGCCGGTCTATCTGAGCCTACCTATGTTTGGTTATTAAAGAAGCTCTGTTTAAGTTAGTTCGCTTTTGGGTCCTCATTCACTCACCGTAACAGAAGAATCCGACCAGGAATGGACCCAGCGACTTCGGATCCTCTCCACTCAGCCGTCGAGATCCAGGGAGCGATGCTAGGCAGACACGAGCAGGAATTGTCTGCTGCTCGACATGCCGTTGAGACCCTGGCCACCCAAGTCTCCAACCTCACAGAACAGGTTCACCATCTCCGCCTCGATCCACCGGCCACTTCCAGGGCTTTCGAATCTCCGGAGCCCAGAATCAATAACCCGCCGTGTTACTCTGGGGAGCCCACTGAATGCCGCTCGTTCCTCACCCAGTGTGATATTGTGTTTTCTCTCCAGCCCAACACTTACGCCAGGAGCACTGCTCGTGTCGCCTACGTCATATCTCTCCTTACTGGACGGGCTCGTGAGTGGGGCACGGCAATCTGGGAGGCAAGGGCTGAGTGTACTAACCAGTATCAGGACTTTAAGGAGGAGATGATACGGGTTTTTGATCGATCTGTTTTTGGGGAGGAGGCTTCCAGGGCCCTGTCTTCCCTATGTCAAGGCAATCGATCCATAACAGACTACTCTATTGAGTTTCGCACTCTTGCTGCCTCCAGTGGCTGGAACGAGCCGGCTTTGCTCGCTCGTCTTCTGGAGGGTCTCCGCGCAGAGGTAAAGGATGAGATTCTCTCCCGGGAGGTCCCTTCCAGCGTGGATTCCTTGATTGAACTCGCTATTCGCATTGAGCGACGGGTTGATCTTCGTCACCAAGCTCGTGGAAAGGAGCTCGCGTTCTCCGTTGCCCCCCTCTCCGCATCACTACCATCTTCCTCTGCCGGCTCGGGAGCTGAGCCTATGCAGCTGGGAGGTATCTGCATCTCGACTAAGGAGAGGGAACGGAGAATCACCAACCGCCTCTGTCTCTATTGCGGTTCTGCTGGTCATTTTGTCACTTCATGTCCAGTAAAAGCCAGAGCTCATCAGTAAGCGGAGGGCTACTGGTGAGCGCTACTACTCCTGTCTCTCCTTCAAGATCCTGCACTACCTTGTCGGTCCATCTACGCTGGACCGGTTCGTCAGCTTCCTGCAGTGCCTTAATAGACTCTGGGGCGGAGGGCTGTTTTATGGACGAGACCTGGGCTCGGGAACATGACATTCCTCTCAGACAGTTAAGGGAGTCCACGGCCTTGTTCGCCCTGGATGGTAGTCCTCTCCCCAGGATTCAGCGTGAGACGCTACCTTTAACCCTCAGTGTTTCTGGTAATCATAGCGAAACCATTTCTTTTTTGATTTTTCGTTCACCTTTTACACCTGTTGTTTTGGGCCATCCCTGGCTAGTTTGTCATAATCCTTCCATTAATTGGTCTAGTAATTCTATCCTCTCCTGGAACGTCTCTTGTCATGTGAAATGTTTAATGTCTGCTATCCCTCCTGTTTCCTCTGTCTCTTCTTCACAGGAGGAGCCTGGTGATTTGACAGGGGTGCCGGAGGAATATCACGATCTGCGCACGGTGTTCAGTCGGTCCAGGGCCACCTCTCTTCCTCCACACCGGTCGTATGATTGTAGTATTGATCTCCTTCCGGGAACCACTCCCCCCCGGGGTAGACTATACTCTCTGTCGGCTCCCGAACGTAAGGCTCTCGAGGATTATTTGTCTGTAGCTCTTGACGCCGGTACCATAGTCCCCTCCTCCTCTCCCGCCGGAGCGGGGTTTTTTTTTGTCAAGAAGAAGGACGGGTCTCTGCGCCCCTGCATAGATTATCGAGGGCTGAATGACATAACAGTTAAGAATCGTTATCCGCTTCCTCTTATGTCTTCAGCCTTCGAGATCCTGCAGGGAGCCAGGTTTTTCACTAAGTTGGACCTTCGTAACGCTTACCATCTCGTGCGCATCAGGGAGGGGGACGAGTGGAAGACGGCGTTTAACACTCCGTTAGGGCACTTTGAATACCGGGTTCTTCCTTTCGGCCTCGCTAACGCTCCAGCTGTCTTTCAGGCATTAGTCAATGATGTCCTGAGAGACATGCTGAACATCTTTGTTTTCGTTTACCTTGACGATATCCTGATTTTTTCACCGTCACTCCAGATTCATCTTCAGCACGTTCGACGTGTCCTCCAGCGCCTTTTAGAGAATTGTCTTTTTGTGAAGGCTGAGAAGTGCACTTTTCATGCCTCCTCCGTCACATTTCTCGGTTCTGTTATTTCCGCTGAAGGCATTAAGATGGATCCCGCTAAGGTCCAAGCTGTCATTGATTGGCCCGCCCCTAAGTCACGCGTCGAGCTGCAGCGCTTTCTCGGCTTCGCGAACTTCTATCGTCGTTTCATCCGTAATTTCGGTCAGGTGGCAGCTCCTCTCACAGCCCTTACTTCTGTCAAGACGTGCTTTAAGTGGTCCGTTTCCGCCCAGGGAGCTTTTGATCTCCTCAAGAATCGTTTTACATCCGCTCCTATCCTTGTTACACCTGACGTCTCTAGACAGTTCGTTGTCGAGGTTGACGCGTCAGAGGTGGGCGTGGGAGCCATTCTTTCTCAGCGCTCCCTCTCTGACGACAAGGTCCACCCATGCGCGTATTTTTCTCATCGCCTGTCCCCGTCGGAACGTAACTATGATGTGGGAAACCGCGAACTGCTCGCCATCCGGTTAGCCCTAGGCGAATGGCGACAGTGGTTGGAGGGGGCGACCGTTCCTTTTGTCGTTTGGACTGACCATAGGAACCTTGAGTACATCCGTTCTGCCAAACGACTTAATGCGCGTCAGGCGCGTTGGGCGCTGTTTTTCGCTCGTTTCGAGTTCGTGATTTCTTATCGTCCGGGCTCTAAGAACACCAAGCCTGATGCTTTATCTCGTCTCTTCAGTTCTTCAGTAGCCTCCACTGACCCCGAGGGGATTCTCCCTGAGGGGCGTGTTGTCGGGTTGACTGTCTGGGGAATTGAGAGGCAGGTAAAGCAAGCGCTCACTCACACTCCGTCGCCGCGCGCTTGTCCTAGGAACCTTCTTTTCGTTCCCGTTCCTACTCGTTTGGCCGTTCTTCAGTGGGCTCACTCTGCCAAGTTAGCCGGCCACCCTGGCGTTCGGGGTACGCTTGCTTCCATTCGCCAGCGTTTTTGGTGGCCCACCCGGGAGCATGACACGCGTCGTTTCGTGGCTGCTTGTTCGGTCTGCGCGCAGACTAAGTCCGGTAACTCCCCTCCTGCCGGCCGTCTCAGGCCGCTGCCCATTCCCTCTCGACCGTGGTCTCACATCGCCTTAGATTTTGTCACCGGACTGCCTTCGTCAGCGGGGAAGACTGTTATTCTTACGGTTGTCGATAGGTTCTCTAAGGCGGCTCATTTCATTCCCCTTGCTAAGCTTCCTTCTGCTAAAGAGACGGCACAAATCATCATCGAGAATGTTTTCAGAATTCATGGCCTTCCGTCAGACGTCGTTTCGGACAGAGGTCCGCAATTCACGTCTCAATTTTGGAGGGAGTTTTGCCGTTTGATTGGGGCTTCCGTCAGTCTCTCTTCCGGCTTTCACCCCCAGTCTAACGGTCAAGCAGAACGGGCCAATCAGACTATTGGTCGCATCTTACGCAGTCTTTCTTTTCGCAACCCTGCGTCTTGGTCAGAACAGCTCCCCTGGGCAGAATACGCCCACAACTCGCTTCCTTCGTCTGCGACCAGGCTATCTCCTTTTCAGAGTAGCCTCGGGTACCAGCCTCCGCTGTTCTCATCTCAGTTCGCCGAGTCCAGCGTCCCCTCCGCTCAGGCTTTTGTCCAACGTTGCGAGCGCACCTGGAAGAGGGTCAGGTCTGCACTTTGCCGTTATAGGACGCAGACTGTGAGGGCTGCTAATAAGCGTAGAACTAAGAGTCCTAGATATTGTCGCGGTCAGAGAGTTTGGCTCTCCACTCAGAACCTTCCCCTTAAGACGGCTTCTCGCAAGTTGACCCCGCGGTTCATTGGTCCGTTCCGTATTTCTCGGGTCATTAATCCTGTCGCAGTTCGACTTCTTCTTCCGCGATACCTTCGTCGCGTCCACCCGGTCTTCCATGTCTCCTGTATTAAGCCCGTTCTTCGCGCCCCCGCTCGTCTTCCCCCCCCCCCCCCCATCCTTGTCGATGGCGCACCCATCTACAGGGTCCGCAGGATTTTGGACATGCGTCCTCGGGGCCGTGGTCACCAGTACCTCGTTGATTGGGAGGGGTACGGTCCTGAGGAGAGGAGTTGGGTTCCCTCTCGGGACGTGCTGGACCGTGCGCTGATCGAGGATTTCCTCCGTTGCCGCCAGGTTTCCTCCTCGAGTGCGCCAGGAGGCGCTCGGTGAGTGGGGGGGTACTGTCATGTATTGTCATGTTGTGTCTCTGTCCTTTCCTTTCACCCTGTCTCCCTCTGCTGGTCGTATTAGGTTACCTTTTCTCCCCCGCTTTCCCCCAGCTGTTCCTTGTCTCCTCCTGACTACCTCGTCACCCCGTTTCCCACCTGTTCCCTTTTTCCCTCTGATTAGTCCCCTATATCTCTCTCTGTTTTTGTTCCTGTCCTTGTCGGATTCTTGTTTGTTGTGTTTCATGCCTGAGCCAGACTATCGTCATGTTTGCTGTAACCTTGTCCTGTCCTGTCGGAATCTGCCGGTCTATCTGAGCCTACCTATGTTTGGTTATTAAAGAAGCTCTGTTTAAGTTAGTTCGCTTTTGGGTCCTCATTCACTCACCGTAACAAAAATAAGTTATATGTGTGGGCTGTAGCTGCAGGACATGCAAAGCACAGGAGCAATAGTTCAACAACCATCAACAGAGCGAGCTGCAGGCACTACTATTGAGATTAGATTTAAAAAAATGTTTATTTCACCTTTATTTAAATAGGCCATGGTGGTGAAGTAATTACAATATAGCAATTAAACACTGAAATGGTAGAATGTGCAGAAGATGAATGTGCAAGTAGAGATACTGGGGTGCAAAGGAGCAAGATAAATACATACACACAGTATGGGGATGAGATAAATTGGATGGGCTATTCACAGATGAGCTATGTACAGGTGCAGTGATCTGTGAGCTGCTCTGACAGTTGGTGCTTAAAGCTAGTGAGTGAGGTAAGAGTCTCTAGCTTTAGTGATTTTTGCAGTTCGTTCCAGTCACTGGCAGCAGAGAACTGGAAGGAGAGGCGGCCAAAGGAAGAATTGGCTTTGGGGGTGACCAGTGAGATATACCTGCTGGAGCGCGTGCTGCTATGGGTGCTGGTGGGTGCTGCTATGGTGACCAGTGAGCTGAGATAATGTGGGGCTTTACCTAGCAAAGACTTGTAGATGACCTGGAGCCAGTGGGTTTGGCAAGGAGTATGAAGCGAGGGCCAGCCAACGAGACCGTACAGGTCGCAGTGGTGGGTAGTATATGGGGTGTATTTCATATTGTTGTTTTTTGGGGTGTATTTCATATTGTTGTTTTTTGGTCAATATAGTATTTTGTTTACAATGTAACACAATGTAATACAATAATATTCAACATAAATTATACCAAACGTTTGCTGTACAGAAAGACAATTCTAAGCCATCTTTGGTTACACGTCACATTACAATCTTTAGCCTTATGGCGACCTCTGCAGGTGTATCTGTCAAGTTGCACAGAAACTAACATATCCCACAAGGCATTGGAGTTGTTCAAAATGTCTGTTGGATTCGTTCATAGCATGTCTGCCGAAATAGCTCAGTTGGGAGAGCGTTAGACTGAAGATCTAAATGTCCCTGGTTCGATCCCGGGTTTCGGCAGAGACTTGAATGTCATTTTTACATTTTCAAGGAAAATACATACACGTTCGCATTTTTGAAAAAACACGAAAGAAATTATACATCAGTCGGATAGTAGTCTATGACATCTAATGGAGAGTAAATAAATTGCAGTAGCCTAACTGTTAAGGTAGGCTATTAGTGATGAAATTGTAGCCTTCCTACGTATGTAGCAATCCACACGATGCGAAGATACGTTTACTATTGTGTTTAAAATGTAAAACCACTGAACTGGCATAATATAAATACATAGTGGGACTTTCGTTTGTTTTTCAACAGGACAATGACCCAACACATGTCCAGGCTGTGTAAGGTCTATTTTACCAAGGAGAGGGATGGAGTGCTGCATCAGATGACCGGGCCGTCACAATCACCCGCTCTCAACCCAAGAGATGGTTTGGGATGAGTCGGACCGCAGAGTGAATGAAAAGCAGCCAACAAGTGAATGAATAAGTGTTCTAAAACTTTTAACCGGTAGAGTATATATTTTTATTTCAGAAAAGGATGTGCTTATTTCAGAGTGCTAGACATGTCAAAACCGAGAAGCAGTTAACAGCATGATTACCTTTGTTGTAACTTCAGGTTTCAAAAATAAAACAGGGAAGGCAGGGATCTCACCATTGTTGAACTGGCAAGGTCATAAGATAGGCAGTAGTAAAATATAATTTGAGTTTATTAGCTGTTAATAAGCTCTGAACCTATTGCATTGACACATTGTGATGATAGGGTTGTTCAGTGACAGCCCATCCGCTCAGCCACTGCATGGCATTGGAGGGTCAATTCTAGCCTAACTTGTGAGTGTCACTTTACTTGATACACGTGTTTCTTAGCTAGTAATATATGCACATCAGTTCCATAGTTCCCTGTTTGTAGGCCTCTGTAGTGCAGTGGTGGAAAAAGTACTCAATTGTCATACTTGAATAAAAGTAGAGATGCCTTAATAGAAAATGACTCAAGTAAATGCTCAAGCTGTAACTCTGTATGTCAGCTTATCACGTGACTGAATAACTGGACCCTCCTCCTGTGTAAACTTCCATTTTATCCAGAAGTCTGAGTCACACCTTGGCAGTAAGTCCCCTCTTCTCCATGGAGAACATCTTGTGATTGATCCCAACGTTGTGCAGGGTTGTAGAGCCAAACTGCTGAGCCAAATATACTCTGAGGCACCAAAGAAGGAAGCCACACTCATCCTGAGGGTCTGGAGAACCACCTGTCTGCGGGCCTTGGAATGTCAGTCGCCAATGGAGAAACAGAGGCCAATTTCCACTTGAGGTGGAAGAGATTCTAGCCTCTGTGAATGATCAACTGGCCCAGCGCTCTGACTGGTCGAGCACAAAGATGATCCTTCAGTACAATGTCTCCTCTAAGAGCCAAATGGTGTCCAGAGACATTGCCTGCCTGATTGTGAGAGCCATGATGTAGCTCTTTCCCAGTGTGTACTCTCAATGGTACCCTGTGAGACCTGGTGACTGTGGAGAGTACTGCAGAGTTGAAGAACACAAAGCTGTGAACTACTGGACCCTAATGTCCACTGGAACTATGCCTAATTCCCAATTTCTGCACATCTTTTCAATTGACCCCGTCATGACTATGATCGATAAAGACATGACGACGCACTTTTGCTTTGCAAATCAGCTTTGGTTCATAGTCCAAAACAAGTTTGCCAAAGCTCCAAAGAGCAAAGCTCTCCTGAGAGCCTTGAATATATTACCTGAATGTGAAGAGAACCTGGGAAAGGTCGACTCTGATCTGAGAGATACGCTCTACTCTGGATACGTTTCAGCATTCCCTGCAAACCAACTTCATATTGATGCCTTCATGGAGGACAAGGAGCTGTGTTTTATTGTCTCCAGGATGGTTGTGGAAAGGTTGATAGGTCACTGAACCCCATCAGTGTTGTTCTCGGATCCCATTGTTGTTGGATCAGAGTTAATCAGCTACAGAGTAAGCTCTCTCTAAGAATACAATTAAAGTTTTTTAGTCACTCAAATATGCTGTTTACAATGTGGACTAGCAGACTATTCAGCCTCATACACTCTTCGCAGATCATTGACATATGAGGACCTTTCAAGTGTGTCAACAAATCAATGTACAGAACATGGTCTGCAAAGAGTACAGTAGATTTGGAGGTGAACACAAATATGACTTCTTCCTATCTTTCAGGTGACCGTAAATTGCCCCAGAAATAAGGGAGGATTCCTCCGCCATGTTTGGAGAGCAGTGAAGCGACTCACCTGTGGCTGCTGCCGACATGCTAGAGCTTGACCAAGCCAGGACTAAAATACATAGCCTAGACAAGTAGTCATTGTTATATGATCATGTGCAAGCCCTACCTTTTCAAAATCAGTTATTTCATTATTAAAATCGTTATGTTGTACTGATATGAATAAATTGCTTATTCATTAGATTGACTTGTCCCTGTCATTAATTTCAGCTATCATGTTTTGATGTCCAACAGACCTATTCTGGTGTATAAATGAAGCAACATTTCAAGCAAACATAGCCCCGTTTATAGCATTATCAGATATCCTTTGGTCTTAGACAGAGCCCTATGTATTATTTGGTATCAGAGGAGGCTGGTAGGAGGAGCAATAGGAGGAAGGGCTCATTCTAATTGCTGGAATGGAATCAATAGGACGGTATCAAACACATCAAACATATGAACACCAGCCATTACAATGAGCCTGACCTCCTATAACTCCTCCCACCAGCCTCCTCTGGTATTTACAGTAGTGCCATTAAGTGTTTTAAAAAACAATTTATATTGTCAAAAGGTTCCTCGATTGAACACAAGGTGGTGCTGTTATATAGTTTGACATTTATCCACCCTGGTCTTTGGCCTGGGCCCTGGCCTGTAGTATAGTTTCAAACTACTCTAATGATCAAAAATATCAATAAGAAAAGATAATACCTACAGCACTACCAAACATGTATAGAATATTCTCAATTGGTTAATTATTATAATTGGCTTGTTGAATAATTAGTGTTAATGATTGGCATTGTTTATGTTTGAGATTTGAGTCATGATACAGAGTCATGTCAGGATAGCATTGTTGACAGTGCCACATAGGTAACCTACGACCCCATGTATCCACCTCAGAGAAAGTGTTTTCACCACCAGCAGGGGTATGACAGACAGACAGGAATATTGGGCCTGGTCCAGTCCAGTCCACATAGGGATTCTGGCCCACTCATAATTAGTTTGTCTGTCCACCTGCCAGCAAGATCAAGATTTGTAAGAACGTTGGTCGAAGAGAGCAGGCCCAGGATTTCGGAGTACAAAACAGGTCAGGGATTTGCGTCATCTCCATTGAAACACGAGTGAATGGTGCACTCCCTCTCTGCCTCTCTCAGTGGCAGTGTTCTAAACAGCAGTGCATTCTAAATGAATGCAGCGAGAGTGTTTTAGAGCGAGAGAGCGGAGAGAGTGAGGCGGGAGATTGACAGGGTCAGAGTGAGGCGCACAATTTTCTGGGTACTGCTAGGCAATGACGACTATGTAGAGGAAGAGGTTGATAGTGTGTGTGTGTGTGTCTGTGTGTGTGTGTGTATATATGTGTGTGTGTGTGTGTGAGATCATCAGAACACTCTGTTCATTCCACGGCCTCTCATTTTCATCCCTACCCACACAATGTCAGATAATATGTTACCGTATATGTATCATCTCAACAAATATATTCACATGTGTTACTAGGTTATTTGTGGCAAGGTGTGATTATGCAAGACGCTGCTAAACAAGGCAGCTACTGAACGTTTCTTTAAGCAATAGTCCTCTCTCACTCTCATTCGTTTGTTCTCCATGCCTGCCAGCTGTGTGTGACTTGGAAAGTCTAGCAGACTGTCCAAGTCTCTTTGTTTAGGCAGCTCCTCAAAAGGAAACTGCCTGAACATGCCAATCAAGCCACTTACTGATTCAATTTGGTAATAGAATGAAACATTAAGGCAATGGGAAGAACATTAACTGTTTTTGCTCTAATGAATCCAACCTTCATTCAGTCCTGTTTCAAACCGCTCCCACAAGTATTCTGGTAAAGTTGGCATCAGTTGAAGGCTTGAATAACCTGAACAACAATGACTTCTACAGGCTCGGTAAACACCCTATGTCCTGTCCCTTAGTTCCTGGGCCTTTTTAAACAAGCACTGAGCCGGACAGACAGACTAACAGACACAGGAGGCAGTTGCAGAAAGACAGAGTGAGGGGTAGAGAGAGGGTGACAAGGCAAAATAGTGAGAGTTGGTCACATAATAACTTGTTTACAATACAAATAATGATTAGGGTAAACAACCATTAAAAGTGAGAGAAGTGGGATCTCTGACAGTTGCTACTGGTAGTAATTATCTGTGTGGTCAACTTCATAGCCAGCCCTTGGTGGGCAAAAGAGATCCTAACAAACCACAATAAACAACAACAATAAAAACAACTAACCTTTTCCTGAAGTTGCTTTGGGCAATATTGTTCTATAACACTAAATTATACTGTTGAACCATTAGTAGTTTAGTATAGCCTATTAGTATAGCCTAGTATAGCCTAAGATTATGACAACACTATATATCTCAGAAAGTCTACATAATTGCAATGAGTGAAAAGTGTTCCTCGGTTAACAATTTCCTGCATGTTGCACTGATGCTTATAGGTCCACCACCACTGTTTCACATTATGTGTAATTTTAGTTTTTTCCCCTTTCAGCACATTGGCTAATATTCTTTCCATGGTTCTGTACACTACTGTACTATGTTGTCTTATGTTATGGGAGGTGAAACAGCTTTATTCACCATTTTCAAACATGTTCAAAAAGCATAAATAGCTAGATTCCTTTTAGACACATGTCCGTACACAATAAAACATGTTGACAGAATTAAAATGGACTGCTAGCCCTAAAACACGAGGACAGTTCGCATGTGGCCGCACGCAGCACCTGTCATGTGGTTCTTGTTTTCCATTTTCAATTCCGTTACCAATCATAATAGACGGCCTATTCAATTGTCGCTCTACAATTTGAGGAAATGTTCTGGCTACATCAGGAGAGAAAGAGTGATTGACATGACGTATTTGTGACTATCCCACTCCATTATGACATAACAGCATTACCATCAAAAAACATTTCTTTCTTCACAAAATGTCAAAGCAGTTTTGTCCCTGGGTAAGGGGATAGAATGTGCCTTATCCCTGTCATTGTGTGGGGTGTAAAGCGCTCTGTTGTCCCTGCTGTGTGATTGAGCAGAAAATAACTAACCCACGCATGTTCCCTCCAACCAGTTCTGGGCTAGGGAACAACCGGGGGATTGTTCTGTGTGTAATTTATACACAGGGTTGGGGAGTAACTGATTAAACTATTAAATGTAATCAGTAACATGTAATCTGATTACAAAAACTATAACTGTTACTTTACCAGCAACAACAAAAAAATGTATTACTTTTAAATTCAGAAGGGATGTTTGCAAGAAGAAAAAAAAATCATTATGACACCTTTCTGTTCAACATTGAAAAAAGGTGCAAGTTAAAGTTTGTTCCACCTGAGAGAGTGTCATAGACAGCTATGATGACGTACAAAATACATTTGATGGATATTTTTTGTTTTCTTCTAATACCTGAAAGGAAAACTCCATCCAAAAACTATATTTTGGTATTTGTTTCATTGGTCCATTGTTGGCATAGTCCCAAAATGTTTTTCTTCTCAGCAATCAAGTTTTCAAGATAAGTAACTTTAAAAATACAGAAATTATCCCATATTATTATTATTTTTTAGTTATCTAAAAGTCACAGAACGTAATCATATTACGTACCGAGTTTAGGAAAAGTTATGTTACCGATTACAAATTTGGACAGGTAACTACTAACTGTAATGAATTACATTTGGAAAGTGACCTACTGTCATAACTGTCCTGTAAGGATCCAAATGGGTCAGATTAGCTTTGCAATAAATAACTTCAACCAGATCCCTGCAGAGGGGGGAGAATTTCAGAACATTCAGCTATCTCCCTTTCCAAATTCACCCAAGGAATGTGACTTTGTCTACACAGACCTTTTTCCACCAAAACTCTAACATGTTCTGAAGCGAATAGTGGAACAACATATCTAACAAAGAACATGAGGAATAGTCAGAGGCAATATGGAGAACACTGGTGATGTTTCAGGTGTTGTTTTGTGATGTCATTAAAAATGTTATAAAGGAAATACTGTAACTTGAAAAGTATACACACTATTTGTGTGAAGTGTCCGTCCGATGCGCTGTGCATGAAATATGAAAAATTATGAAAGTGTTTTTGTCGAGAGAGGGATATGATTTTAGGAGCCCTAAGAGATAAACGTTTCTATAACTTTATACAAGTAAGTAGTCACAGCCCCCTTGAGTGAGGTCACATAGCTTGTCAGCCTGAAGGAACCCCCCCCCCCCTTTTTTTTGAACGAACAGTATAAAATGATGGGTTAACAATTAACATGTCACACCAGAAAAACATCAAGCTGCAGCTCACATTTAAAGGTGGTTGGAACTTTGAATCTCAACACTAGATAGAGATATAAAGTCACCACCTGGACAATCACTGGTATTGCTGATTAGCTGTCCTAAGTATCTAGAAAAGCGAATTTAAGTGTGATCATTCTACTACTCTCTTCAAACCATCGTATTCTACTACTCTCATCAACCCATTGGGAACCATCAACACAGCTGGCTAGCCTATCTTCAAAGGAGCATCTTCCAGAGTGAATGGAAGTAGAATAAACTCTGTAGTTCTGTTCAGGACTACACGACAAGTCACCGGATAACGGACGACAGCAGAGAAGAACAACAGTAGAAGACGGGTGGGGACCCCTTTTGGACAATCAGAGCCTCACAAGCGTGCCGCAAAAAGGCCCAAAACCCTTTCCAAGAAGGCCTGGTTCTGACAAAATACACAAAGAACCAAGATATTTCACATAAATACATGTGATTTCTTATTCATGTTCGTTTGCAAAGTATATGATTACTGTGAGAGTAGTTTCCAAATGTACCAAAGTGTTATGTCCCTGTCCCTCAGATATTGGCAAACTGCTTGCTCTATTGTACTTATTGGAGAAAATGTAAGCTGAGTCATACATTTAATGTGTTATGCAATCAAGGATACAGGAGGCTAGGGTTGCACATTTTGGGGAATATTCAGAGGGGGAAACTTTCCGTGGGAATGAACGGGAAAATATGGGAATTGTAAGGGGTGCGTACTGGCGACAGAAGTCAGACACAGGAGAGCAAAAACTGTTTCCAAACAGATAGCAGATCTGCTCATGAATAACGGAGAGTTGAAGAGAGGATTTTGTTTAAATATCAAGGTACAGTATCTTAACGGGGACCAACTCTGTTTAAAAGATATATACATATCTACTCTCATGCCATTTGTTTATCACACATTTTCTACCGAAGCTCTCATATGGGCAGCAACACGAGACAGCGCAGAGAAACGGGGAAATGTTACAGCAGTATTTTGACATGCATAGGCGAGATGTACTTTGATAATGCAACCTATGGATTATAGAATAAAGTTAGGAATTTTCATTCGAGACAGGAGTCAGGATTGGGAAGATAGGAATAGCTCAGGCTCTATATAAGGCTACAGAAGGTTAGCATACTAGATAAATGATGACTACACTTGATTTAGGGTACATAATTGCATGCTAAATGTTTCTGATCAGTGAACGAATAAATGAGCTAGCACTTCCACTTGTCCAGCCAGAGATCAATTGACCAAATATACAGACAGAGATTCAGTGAAATAAAATCACATTGACTTATTAGACAATTCACAAGCTTTTGGTCAGGAGTAGGCCAGGCTACTACGCAAGTGCATAGCAAAATCCACTTGTATTTTTTTCATACCTAAACGGGTCCTAAAATTCTAAATCAAATAGCTAAATGATCAATATAATGACCATCTTAAAACAATTGCATATGTCTGCTTAGCGGCTTATCAGTATAGGCTGCTGTTTTCTAGAAATCGGGTTGGGGCTCATTTATTTTCTGTGATGTCAGATCAGGCCTGGGCTCGGGCTTCATTTCACCAGGCTTTGGTCTGAAAGGGATCGAATTTTCAGTTCTGATGAGAACTCTAAACTGCAACTCGGGTCATGTGCAGTCCAACAGTGTCAATTATGCATGTGCTTCGAATTTATGGTGACTTTGTGTTAAGCAAATACGCTAAGGCTTCCATGAGACAACCTGTTAATATAATGTGCTATTTCATTTTTAATCTGCTGCTGCGCATGTTGTGTATTTCGTGGAATTGCATTAGTGCCGACATTGGGGGAAAATTTTGTAATTTCCTAAGGTCTTGTCACTTCCTCTTTGGGGGGAATTGTGAAGCATGGTCCCGGGACAGTCCCGGGACCCCAGTTACCAGTGTAAATCCCTAGTATGGTGGTTATGCAACATGTCAACATGTGTATAAGAATTATGTTGCATTTACTCTTGTTAGTGTTCAAATACTGGAGAGTTGAGACCAAATCACGGACGCTGGACAGAGTGGATTTCAGTTGTAACAAAAGACAGTTTTAATGAGTCAGAGATATCTTGTCCCGCAGTTTTACGTGCACGGACCTAGTTCACATAACTCGGCAAGGAGCCAGGTGAAAAAGAGGCCTATACAATGGTTACATACATTTTTATACATAGAATAAAGTAGGTGGAGTCTTGTCGTTTCGGTCTTCTTGACTGGTCGGAGGGTTGGAGGCGGGCCTTGCTCTAGCCAGAGCGGGCCCCATTGGTGCACAGCAAAAGTTCTTTGCTCTTGGGACAGGCCAGTTAGAGGGAGATGAGATGTGTGTTTATATAAGGAAGAGGGGGTCAGTCTTATGGCTGGGTGTATGTGTTCTTACTACGGAATGTCTTTGTTTATATGAGCTATGTGTATGAATATTTATATAACAAATCCCCCTCTTCACATCTATTAGACGTGAAAACTATAGCAGAAAGGTGGCGGTTGCAATCGTGGGTATACATAAGGTGGTGCTCCTAACCTTGTCTGGTTTGCATGGTGGGTCTGTAGGTGTAGTGCTACGTTTGGGACGGGAGTGATTGGAGGGAGTGATATCAGGAAAGGAGTTAGGGACATGTGTAGGGGTTGGTGTATGTGATGTGGCAGGGTGAAGTAGTTGTTCAATTAACCATGTGAAAGTCCTAGGGTTACTCCAAATATCAGTATGAATATCACAAATAAGGGACCAGATATCCCCAGCCTCACCCAGAGAGGGAGAAATTTCCCTCTAACTGGGCGAGGTTCCCTTCTCAGGGGAGGCGGAGTTTGATGCCGCATCACCTGAGGAAGGAGTGTCTACATTTGGAATCGAATTTAGGCCGCTCAAATCAGCTCTGACTTCAGTCAGTGTTCTAGAAGGAATTGGGGCTGGGGTGCAATGTGTAAGGCGGTGCCAAGGTGTGCCTGATTTACCTTTGACCTGGACTGAGTGTGAAGTAACCTCCTTCACTTCGTACGGTCCAGTCCACCTGGGTTCCAGCCACTTTCTCTTGTGGACTGTAACCCTCACCCCGTCACCAACCTTTACCTTCAGTAGTGGCGTGTCCCCCGGCAGCTCCCCCTCCTGGACCTTGTGAACCTGGGTAGAGAGTGCTGCAGAGAGAACCGTCAGTTTTTTCACATAATTAGACATTACAATTTGTTGTACATCAAGGGCGGGCATATGACCTCCCTCCCTTGGTGGACCATGCATGACTCTACCAGTCATTATCCCATGAGGCACATACTTTAGCTATCTTAGCTTTTGCTTTTGGTTTGACGTTCCACCAGATTTTGGGATTGGGGCCTGTACACAGATCCAAAACTGTGGGTTATGCCAAATCTTTCTTCCACCTGTCTCAGGTGTTTGTTAAATGTAAGCCATTTGTCAAATTTGATTTGTCTTGGGATGCCATACCTGGGTATTAGTTTGGTTTGGTTTGTAGCCACTCAAAGACTGACCTAGCATCCTCCCCTTTTGTTAGTATTGCCTCTACCCATTTGGAGAACCTATCTACTATGACTAGGAGATAGAGTTTGCCTTTAGATACATCTTCGGGGCCCATGTCGGTGTAGTCTATACTAATATCCTGAAAACATGCATTAGGTATTACGTATGAGCCCATTGGTGTTTGATATGGTTTCTTTGGGTTGTGTCTGTCACAACCATTGCATTCGTCACAAAATAAATCATCGTCATAAAATAAGTCAGTCATATTTTTATGTGAGGGTGCCACCAGATGTGCGAGGCCTTTTTGGAGGGTCTTTAGTTTGCCTTCGTGTGTGGGGCCATGTGTTTCTCATAAAAGTTCTGGGTCCATCAGTGTGGCCTGCTTCATGGGCATGGGCTGAGTCTGTATAGATATTCAGTCTTTCCTTTTCCTCTGATGAGGACCTGCGTCAATCCGATGATTTCAGCTAATTTGGCCGATGCTGGTTGAGGGTTGATGGCTGATTGAAGGGTGACATGTGAACCGTCTGGGAGTTGCTGTTTCCTTCTTCTGCCGTGGGTGGTGGGCATTTTTATGACCAGGGGATGGTGCTCCCAGTCATTCCCTGGAACTGCGGTTGGTTGTATGCGGGTTGCTGATGCATGGGTGTGGGTCCTGGTTGCTGATGTTCGTACTGTTGAGGTCTATTTCCACCCCTTTCCTTCCCATATGGACCTCTCGTAGAGTTCCACTGGCGTTGTTGTGGTGTGAGTGGGTATGGACACTCTCGTGAGTAGTGCCCTGGAGTTCTACAGTTGAAACAAACCCCTCTTTTTGGATGGCCTGGTATCCATTGCGGCTGGTATGCAAATTGTGGTTGCGGGGGATACCAAGGCCCCGGGTTGGCTGGTTGAGGACCGGCCTGCTGTTGAATCATCTGGGAGATAGTCTGGGCCACTATTTGAGAGATGTCTGTTTTGGTGCCCGTCTCCTTCGTTTCTTCCGCCACCATCTGTTTCTTAGGTTTTTCTCCTTGTTGTGCTTCCTTCAATTGGAGTTTCAGGAGTTGTACCTGGAGGGACTGCACCTGGCTCTCAGCACCCCCTCTTTCCTTGTTGTGCTGGGTCACATGGTGGTGCACATGAGTGTTGAATTGGGTCAGAGGAAGTGCAAACAACCCTACCGTTCCTCTGAGTTTGGTTTTAACATCTCCGGGACACCCGTTGACCACCATTTCCTTCCACATGCTGAGTGTGGTATCAGTGTGATCGAATGGTTCTTCGTGGACCGATCTCCATGTGGTCTTAGCCCTGTCCAGGTATGCTGCAGGTTGCTCACCTGGGTTGATTGTAAAGGAGGATAAGGTGGCATGGTTTCTTTCTGTAGGGTATGCTCTCCGTAGAACTTCCCATAATCTGGTACGGAAGTGGTCTATGGGCAGTGTTGGGGCCCGCCATCCAAGGTCAGCTGCTGTCATGAGGGCCTCCATGGTTCCGTGGTCGGTGGCTCTTGCTAGAAGTGCTTTCATGTCTCCTAGGCAGAGTTGCAGGCCTGACGTAAGTGTCTGCAGTTGAAGTAGCCACGCTGAAGCTCCTCCATGTAGGCTAGGCATCTGTCCCATCAGTGTTGTTAAATCAGTCATTTTCCAGGGCTGGTACTCCACAGTGTGTGCATCACCTGGTGTCGGTCGCAGGGGGTACTGTCCTGCCATCTCCTGCTCTCGCTCTCTTCTATCAGCAATTCTGGAGGACCGACGGAGTGTTTCGGACCCCATTGATTCGGTAACTTTGGTTACTGTTCCTCTCATTATGCCTTCCACACGGTAGGATCCCTCTCTGTTGTTATCTTGGTTAGCTATTAGCTCCCTGAGTTCCTTAGCTCGAGCTATTGATGATTTCAGCAGCTCCTGCATCTTAGTCACGTTTGGAGCTCCCATCGGAGCTGGGGTGAGCACCATGTCAATTTCTTCTTCGTTTTCGATATCCATGTTCTGATGACAGTCCTCCCTATCCGTCTGATAGAAGTGGTTTGAATCTAATCTTGTTTGTAAGTGTCCTCTGGTTTCAGAGGTGAGAGAGTTCACAGAGGAGCATTGCGGCCTCCGTTCCTGGGGGAGGTCTCCTGCTCCTGGAATCCCAGTTTCGAACTGTTCACATACCATATGGCCAGCCGTTATCCCCAGGGTAATTTCTCCTTTTAACTCCCCTTGGTCTATTCTCAGAACTGGAGCCTGTATTGTGGGAGGTGCCCTGGGCAGGAATGGGTTGTGTGACGGGCTCCGGTGATTTTGTCCCTTTGAGTATGGCTGGGGCTGAACTGCCTCCATTGTCAATTGTGGATATAGTGAGGGAGAAACGGCCACAGGGGGAGCCGTGGGCAAGTTCTCAGGCGGAGCTTTAACATCCCCCGACGCCACAATAGCCACGCCCATCATGTCTGGTGTGTTTTTGGGCAGCACCCTCCTACTCTCCTGTATGGCCCATGTACCTATCTTGAGCTCCCCCTCTGCTCTCTCTCTCTCTCTTGTACCTACTTTTTTGAACCTGTGTATGTTGTTTCTCTCCGCCTCACTCGCTTTTGCATGCTCTACTGCGTCCTCTAATTCTGTCTGCATATCTTGGAGTTTCCCCCCTGTAGGTGGTCCTCCGCTAAAATAACCTGCTTGTGTCCATCTTATCCGTAATCCTTTCCACACTTTCTCCACTTTCCCATACTGTTTTTTACCTCCCGCTCTATCAATCATACTCTGATCTAAATAATCATTGAATTTTAGTTTGGGCGTGGTAGCTGCAGACATTTTATCTAGTTCGTCTGATAATGTGTATAATGCGTTATTTAGGTATATTCAATCCTTACTATGTGGTGTTTATTTCTATCGTTGTATGCTTAGCCTGTCCCTGGTCGAGACAAAGGGGGTTATCAGTATGTGACGCCCGCCACGTGTCTGTTTCTCCCGTATTTTATTTGAATTTGTTCAGCGATTCGTTTAGGTATTTTCTATAAATGATTCTGCGATTTCCTTTTGGAACAATATATCAGTGAATATATGCGGTTCTATAACAATTTTCAGAGTAATTCTAGCTCTTTAGGAAATATAGATAGAATTTCTAGACAACTAAGAGTTGTTCAGTGAATTATTTAAATACTTTCTGTAAACAATTCAGTAAATTCCTTTATGAACTTATATCAGTAAATTCGAGCGATTCTATAGCAATTGTCAGAATAATTTTAAACTTTAGGCAATATCAACAGGAATGAAAAAAACGAAAATCAGTATTCCAGCCCGGCTGATGTCAATCAAAATTGCACGGCCATTCGATACTAAGGTGGCTTTGTGTGCCTAATAGCCCAGTTACGTATCCCAACCTACTCCGCGACAAACGTTTCTGTCAATTTAATTTCCCCCATCTCCAAATCATGGAATGTCAACTCTGGTTCATATTATGTTTATTGTTTGATGTGCAATAGCCACATCATTCCCGATCTCTGTCTTGTGGAAGGCCAAACTTACATATCCTATATCTATTCGACTACACCTCTAACATAACCAATTAAACAGTTTACAACTCATTCAATAGGATCTTTTACATGCAGATTCAGTCGATCTATTAATTAACTAAATCTCTAAACACAACCAATTAAACAGTTTAGAACTTATTCAATAGGAACTTTTACGTGCATACTACACTTCTAAACACAACCAATTAAACAGTAAGCACTTATTTAATAGGAACTTTTACATGCATACTACACTTCTAATAATAGGCCAATTGATAAAAAATAAAAATACAAATAAAAAATAAAAACGAGCAAAACAAGATCTCCCCGATCAATGTCTTAGGTTCTTATGTAAAAATTTGGGCACCGATTCATACTCACGCCCAGTACTTTCTGATCAAAATTTGGTTTAGGCTATAATACAATATGCAGATTTCGATATAACGGGCTCTGCTCACCTTTATATAGAGCGCTCCGATCAGATTTCCTGAGGCAAGATGAATGGCTGGGGAAGTCACTCTTCCGTCTGATTTTTTAGCCGTGATCAGTCTCGTCCTCTCACACTAACTTATAATAGATCGAATTCAAGAACAACCATCCTCTGCTACCAATTTTGTTAGTGTTCAAATACTGGAGAGTTGAGACCAAATCACGGACGCTGGACAGAGTGGATTTCAGTTGTAACAAAATACAGTTTTAATGAGTCAGAGATATCTTGTCCCGCAGTTTTACGTGCACGGACCTAGTTCACATAACTCGGCAAGGAGCCAGGTGAAAAAGAGGCCTATACAATGGTTACATACATTTTTATACATAGAATAAAGTAGGTGGAGTCTTGTCGTTTCGGTCTTCTTGACTGGTCGGAGGGTTGGAGGCGGGCCTTGCTCTAGCCAGAGCGGGCCCCATTGGTGCACAGCAAAAGTTCTTTGCTCTTGGGACAGGCCAGTTAGAGGGAGATGAGATGTGTGTTTATATAAGGAAGAGGGGGTCAGTCTTATGGCTGGGTGTATGTGTTCTTACTACGGAATGTCTTTGTTTATATGAGCTATGTGTATGAATATTTATATAACACTCTCTCTGTAGGCCTACTCTAGTTAGACCCTGCACTGTGTACATTCAAAACACATGTCCTTGATAGGCATTTCCAAATATTCATGTCTTGATGTTTCACCTCAAACTCTTCATATATACAGTATGTTTCTCTGCTGTAATGTGTCTAATCTTCTTTAAAGTAAAATATTTTGGTAGTTTCTGTAAATATTTGAGCTACAGGCATGAAAAATTACCTTGGAGTCTGGTCAGATAAAAACCATCTGTCTCCCTCCGTTCCTTGGCTTCTGTAGCCTCGTTTCTGAATTGACAACATCTGTTCTGGCGCACTCCTGCTGGCCCTTCTCTCCCTCTCCATCCATGCACATACATGGACATGCTTCAGAGCATGCCCCTGCTATGTAAAATTGTATAACTGCCTTAATTTTGCCGGACCCCAGGAAGAGTTGCTAATGGGGATCCATAATACAAATACTCCCCTCCTCCTACCACCTGTTTTAAAGCAGCAGCTGCAGCCAAATGGGATGTTTTTCTCCTTATATCCCCCCTACATTATTTTATTTACAACACAGTGTGAAAAATAGAGGTAGGGTGTAGATAATCAAAGGACGATGAATGTAATAAGAAATCTTAGGTGCTAGCTTAAGGCTGGTAGCAACCACTACAGAACGTCCTGTCAAAACAAGGATGAGGCGGATGTCCAGGTTAAGGCGAGTTTAATGGAAGAAGAAGTCCACATTCACACACACACCCGACAACAAAACCATATCAGACAAGAGCCTTCCTTGTAAAGAGACATGCTGGCATAAGTGTAGGGGTGGGAGACTAATTTAGAGTCCCACCTGTCTAATCACTTGAAATGATTGGGTTCACTCAATCTGTGTGTGTTTGTCATTAGGCTCCTAAACTGTGTCCATATACACTCATAAAACTGGCTTCCCATAAAATCTACTAGGACTGTGAGTTTACTGAACTCATGGTTCAGATAACTGAGAATCATGTCCAGTGAGAACTGACATTAACTATGGTTCTGAAAGGAAATAGGAGAAAGAGAACTTAGGCTACAGCACTGCTATTTATGAGCGACATGGCTTGTATAACACAGGTAAATACAGTTGAAGTCGGAAGTTTACATACATTTAGGTTGGAGTCATTAAAACTAAATTTTCAACCACTACAAATTTCTTGATAACAAACTATAGTTTTGGCAAGTTGGTTAGGACATCTACTTTGTTTATGACACAAGTAATTTTTCCAACAATTGTTTACAGACAGATTATTTCACTTATAATTCACTGTATCAGAAGTTTACACACACTAAGTTGACTGTGCCTTCAAACAGCTTGGAAAATTCCAGAAAAGGATGTCATGGCTTTAGAAGCTTCTGATAGGCTAATTGACATCATTTGAGTCAATTGGAGGTGTACCTGTGGATGTATTTCAAGGTTTACCTTCAAACTCAGTGCCTCTTTGCTTGACATCATGGGAAAATCAAAATAAATCAGCCAAGACCTCAGAAAAAAAAGGTAGACCTCCACAAGTCTGGTTCATCCTTGGGAGCAATTTCCAAATGCCTGAAGGTACCTCGTTCATCTGTACAAACAATAGTACGCAAGTATAAACACAATGGGACCCCGCAGCCGTCATACCGCTCAGGAAGGAGATGCGTTCTGTCTCCTAGAGATGAACGCACATTGGTGCGAAAAGTGCAAATCAATCCCAGAACAACAGCAAAGGACCTTGTGAAGATGCTGGAGGAAACAGGTAGAGAAGTATCTACATCCACAGTAAAACGAGTCCTATATCGACATAACCTGAAAGGCCACTCAGCAAGGAAGAAGCCACTGCTCAAAACCACCATAACCAAGCCAGATTACGGTTTGCAACTGCACATGGGGACAAAGATCATACTTTTTGGAGAAATGTCCTCTGGTATGATGAAACAAAAATATAACTGTTTGGCCATAATGACATTGTTATGTTTGGAAGATAAAGGGGGAGTCTTGCAGGCCGAAGAACACCATCCCAACCGTGAAGCACAGGGGTGGCAGCATCATGTTGTTGGGGTGCTTTGCTGCAGGAGGGACTGGTGCACTTCACAAAATAGATGGCATCATGAGGTAGGAAAATTATATGGAAGTAACATGGTCGTTGATCCAAGATGGCGTAGCAGTGAAGACGTGTTTTTGTTCGTCCTCTCGTATACCTTTGTATTTTTTGTATTTTTTGTATATATTTACATTTTATTTTGAATCTCTTTTCGATTTTTAATTAAATTATAACTTCCGGTAACCTGCCTCACCCAATGTGATACGGAATCGCTATTATTTTTAATTTTAGAACACATTCAAGAACCACCAGAAGCTAACCAACTAATTAGCTACAAGCTATTTAGTCATTGTTAGCCACTGCTAGCGGCGTTGACCTTCTGCACAGATACCAGCCCTGTTTTTTAGCCTGGATAATACTCGCCAGTTTACCAGTATCGGACTGTCTCTCCTGTCTGTCTCTTTTTATCTGTCGGCCCCAGCCGCGAACTCAGGCTCTGTGTGTAGTTAATCCAACCCTCTCTGCCTAGTCATCGCCATTTTACCTGCTGTTGTTGTGTTAGCTGTTGTTTTAGCTAGCTCTCCCAATCAACACCTGCAATTTACTTTATGCCTCGCTGTATGTCTCTCGCAAATGTCAATATGCCTTGTATACTGTTGTTCAGGTTAGTTATCATTGTTTTAGTTTACAATGGAGCCCCTAGTTCCACTCTTCATACCTCTGATACCTCCTTTGTTCCACCTCCCACACATGCGGTGACCTCACCCATTACAACCAGCTTGTCCAGAGATACAACCTCTCTTATCATCACCCAGTGTCTGGGCTTACCTCCGTTGTTCCCGCTCCCCACCATACCCGTCTGCACATTATGCCCTGAATATATTCTACCACGCCCAGAAATCTGCTCCTTTTATTCTTTGTCCCCAACGCTCTAGGCGACCAGTTTTGATAACCTTTAGCCCAAACCTCATCCTACTCCTCCTCTGTTCCGCGGGTGATGTGGAGGTAAACCCAGGCCCTGCATGTCCCCAGGCACCCTCATTTGTGGACTTCTGTGATTGAAAAAGACTTGGTTTCATGCATGTCAACATCAGAAGCCTCCTCCTCTGCCAACCCTGATGTCCTTGCCGTGTCTGAATCCTGGCTTAGGAAGGCCACCAAAAATTCTGAGATTTCCATACCCAACTATAACATTTTCCGTCAAGATAGAACGGCCAAAGGGGGAGGAGTTGCATTCTACTGCAGAGAGAGCCTGCAAAGTAAAGTCATACTTTTCAGGTCCATACCCAAACAGTTCAAACTTCTAATTTTAAAAATGAATCTCTCCAGAAATAAGTCTCTCACTGTTGCCGCCTGCTACTGACCCCCCTCAGCTCCCAGCTGTGCCCTGGACACCATTTGTGAATTGATCGCCCCCCATCTAGCTTCAGAGTTTGTTCTGTTAGGTGACCTAAACTGGGATATGCTTAACACCTCGGCAGTCCTACAATCTAAACTAGATGCCCTCAATCTCACACAAATCATCAAGGAACCCACCAGATACAACCCTAAATCAGTAAACATGGGCACCCTCATAGACATTATCCTGACCAACTGGCCCTCCAAATACACCTCCGCTGTCTTCAATCAGGATCTCAGTGATCACTGCCTCATTGTCTGTATCCGCTACGGGTCCGCGGTCAAACGACCACCCCTCATCACTGTCAAACGGTCCCTAAAACACTTCTGCGAGCAGGCCTTTCTAATCAACCTGGCCCGGGTATCCTGGAAGGATATTGACCTCATCCCGTCAGTTGAGGATGCCTGGTCATTCTTTAAAAGTAACTTCCTCACCATCTTAGATAAGCATGCTCCGTTCAAATAATGCAGAACTAAGAACAGATAGAGCCCTTGGTTCACTCCAGACCTGACTGCCCTCGACCAGCACAAAAACATCCTGTGGCAGACTGCAATAGTATCTAATAGTCCCCGCGATATGCAACTGTTCAGGGAAGTCAGGAACCAATACACGCAGTCAGTAAAGGCCAGCTTTTTCAAGCAGAAATTTGCATCCTGTAGCTCTAACTCCAAAAAGTTCTGGGACACTGTAAAGTCCATAGAGAACAAGAGCACCTCCTCCCAGCTGTCCTCTGCACTGAGGCTAGGTAACACGGTCACCACCGATAAATCCATGATTATCGAAAACTTCAACAAGCATTTCTTAACGGCTGGCCATGCCTTCCTCCTGGCTACTCCAACCTCGGCCAACAGCTCCGCCCCCTCCCGCAGCTACTCGCCCAAGCCTCCCCAGCTTCTCCTTTACCCAAATCCAGATAGCAAATGTTCTGAAAGAGCTGCCAAACCTGGACCCTCTATTTCTGAAACTATCCGCCGCCATTGTTGCAACCCCTATTACCGGCCTGTTTAACCTCTTTTTCGTCTCGTCTGAGATCCCCAAGGATTGGAAAGCTGCCGCGGTCATCTCCCTCTTCAAAGGGGTCACACCCTGGACCCAAACTGTTACAGACCTATATCCATCCTGCCCTGCCTATCTAAGGTCTTCGAAAGCCAAGTCAACAAACAGAACGCTGACCATCTCGAATCCCACCGTACCTTCTCTGCTGTGCAATCCGGTTTCCGAGCCGGTCACGGGTGCACCTCAGCCACGCTCAAGGTACTAAACGAGGTCTTCATCGACCTGGCCAAGGCTTTCGACTCTGTCAATCACCATATTCTTATCGGCAGACTCAGTAGCCTCAATTTTTCTAATGACTGCCTTGCCTGGTTCACCAACTACTTTGCAAACAGAGTTCAGTGTGTCAAATCGGAGGGCATGTTGTCCGGTCCTCTGGCAGTCTCTATGGGGGTAGCACAGGGTTCAATTCTCGGGCCGACTCATTTCTCTGTATATATCAATGATGTTGCTCTTGCTGTGGGCGATTCCCTGATCCACATCTACGCAGACGAAACCATTTGGTATACTTCTGGCCCTTCCTTGGACACTGTGCTATCTAACCTCCAAACGAGCTTCAATGCCATACAACACTCCTTCCGTGGCCTCCAACTGCTCTTAAACGCTAGTAAAAACCAAATGCATGCTTTTCAACCGTTCGCTGCCTACACCCGCACGCCCGACTAACAACACCACCCTGGATGGTTCCGACCTAGAATATGTGGACATCTATAAGTACCTAGGTGTCTGGCTAGACTGTAAACTCTCCTTCCAGACTCATATCAAACATCTCCAATCCAAAATCAAATCTAGAGTTGGCTTTCTATTTCGCAACAAAGCCTTCACTCACGTCGCCAAACTTACCCTAGTAAAACTGACTATCCTACCGATCCTCGACTTCGGTGATGTCATCTACAAAATAGCTTTCAATACTCTACTCTCTAAACTAGATGCAGTTTATCACAGTGCCATCTGTTTTGTTACTAAAGCACCTTATACCACCCACCACTGCGACCTGCATGCTCTAGTCGGCTGGCCCTCGCTACATATTCGTCGCCAGACCCACTGGCTCCAGGTCATCTACAAGTCCATGCTAGGTAAAGCTCCGCCTTATCTCAGTTCACTGGTCACGATGGCAACACCCACCCGTAGCACACGCTCCAGCAGGTGTATCTCACTGATCATCCCTAAAGCCAACACCTAATTTGGCCGCCTTTGGCCGCCTTTTCTTCCAATTCTTTGCTGCCTGTAACTGGAACGAATTGCAAAAATTGCTGAAGTTGGAGACTTTTATTTCCCTAAACCAACTTTAAACATCTGCTATCTGAGCAGCTAACCGATCGCTGCAGCTGTACATAGTCCATCGGTAAATAGCCCACCCAATTTACCTACCTCATTCGCATACTGTTTTTATTTATTTACTTTTCTGCTCTTTTGCACACCAGTATCTCTACTTGCACATGTTCATCTGATCATTTATCACTCGAGTGTTAATCTGCTGAATTGTAATTATTTGCCTACCTCCTCATGCCTTTTGCGCACAATGTATATAGACTATTTTTTTTCTACTGTGTTATTGACTTGTTTATTGTTTACTCCATGTGTAACTCTGTGTTGTTGTCTGTTCACACTGCTATGCTTTATCTTGGCCAGGTTGCAGTTGTAAATGAGAACTTGTTCTCAACTAGCCTACATGGTTAAATAAAGGTGAAATAAAAAAACATCAAGACATCAGTCAGGAAGTTTGGTCGCAAATGGGTCTTCCAAATGGACAATAACCCCAAGCATACTTCCAAAGTTGTTGCAAAATGGCATAAGGACTACAAAGTCAAGGTATTGGAGTGGACATCACAAATCCCTGACCTCAATCCTATAGACAATTTGTGTGCAGAACGGAAATAGCGTGTCCGAGCAAGGGGGCCTACAAACCTGACTCAGTTACACCAGCTCTGTCAGGAGGAATGGGCCAAAATTCACCCAACTTATTGTGGGAAGCTTGTGGAAGGCTACCTGAAATGTTTGACCCAAGTTAAACAATTTAAAGGCAATGCTACCAAATACTAATTGAGTGTATGTAAACTTCTGACCCACTGGGAATGTGATGAAAGAAATAAAAGCTGAAATAAATCTCTACTATTATTTTGACATTTCACATTCTTAAAATAAAGTCGTGATCCTAACTGACCTAAGACAGGGACTTTTAACTTTGATTAAATGTCAGGAATTGTGAAAAACTGAGTTTTAAATGTATTTGGCTCAGGTGTATGTAAACTTCTGACTTCAACTGTAGATAATTGCATTGGCTATAATACACCACAGCAGGCCTAATACCTAGTCAAACATGTGCTCAAACATTACAGTAATGTTGAAATGTATACATAATATTAATACACTGAGTATGAATGATATATTATAGAAAATAGCCTAGCTCCATAAATGAGTAACGCTAATAAAAGGCTAATCACTAACAGTCATGCTCATGCATTCCAATGCAAAATGCTAACAGTAATGCTAACCCTAGGGTGAGCGAGAGCTAGCTAATAAGCTCAACACATGGTAAATATACAAAATAGACCACAAAATTTAACTCCACATAATATGACACCTATCTCAAGGCACTTACGTTTAGATGCACGTGCAATTAAACATCAGGCATACAGGAGGAAAACTTTAGCAGGAGGTTAACTGTGAAACTGCTCATCCGGATGGAGAAAGTATGTTTCTGACCACACATCGTGCTGGGGTCATAGATTAATATGAAGTCCTGGGGATTAAGTCTGCTGATTGGCTTAACAAAATGGTGATATGTATTTGGCGTCACCTTGACCAATAAGACACTAACAAACGTGTGGATCCTCTGAATGAGACAATGCTGCCAGACTAGAACCAACCAGAAGGGACGGCTAGAATCAGCTGGTCGTTTTAACATGCTTCAAAGTTATTGAATTAATCTGTCAGGTGACACTGAGGTGGTCAGGTTTGCCACATCTTCAACCAGCTAAAACCACACAATCGGCATGCATGCATATTGTATTCTACTCTCAGAAAACTATAAGGCAAAACGCAGATGCAGACACAGGAGGCAGATGGTTTGAGTCTGATATTTAATACATTCAAAAGGGGTAGGCAAGAGAATGGTCGTGGACAGGCAAAAGGTCAAACCAGTTCAGAGACCAGGAGGTACAGGCGGCAGGCAGAATGGTCAGGTAGGCAGAATGGTCAGTCAGGCAGGCAGGCAGGTACAGAGTCCAGAAAACAGCCAAGGGTCAAAACCGGGAGGACTCATAAAAGAGAATAGACAAGGCAGGAGCACAGGGAAACCACACTGGTTGACTTGGAAAATACAAGACAAACTGGCACAGAGAGACAGGAAACACAGGGATATATACACCAGGGATAACAAGCGACACCTGGAGGGGGTGGAGACAATAACAAGGATAGGTGAAACTGATCAGGGTGTGACAGAAAACATAATTTATCCATTAATTTATCATGCAGCAGCCAAGCCTGGAATGCCTTTCTTCACTCTAAAGGTGTTTGGGTAAATGTAGAGCCTTATTTTTATCTCAAGACATGGCTCTAGGTAAATTCTGCAAAACTGAATTTTCCATGTTATACCTATGACACAGAGTTTCTTTGCGCAGTATCACAGATGCGCAATATCGCGAGACTTTCAGAAACGCTTGCGAAACAGACCAAACAAGCCGGGATTTGTGGTTTAAGAAGTCAATGATAGAAGTGAAAAAATATTCCTTAGGTGTTAATTTTCTCGAAATCTAAATACATAACCTAGATTCGATCCAATGTGTTAATTAGTTGAACATGTTTTTATTCCAACCTTGTGAAAGGGACAAACGGATACGTTTTCATTTTTCTCAAAAACAACTTTATATCGATAGAGTGCGTTTGATTTGACGGCTTGCACATGCGCAGTTTGGCGCGAGACGACCGTTAGACCCAATGACGTGTGGTCGGGGATTTCTATTGGAGAAGCAGTTTTAGCCTTTCTTCATATTGTACTGTCTTAGACATAGGTTTTCGCATTAATCAAAGCAACTGGTTGCTATGGCATCGGGGAGCGGTCGTCCCGTCAACCAATCAGAGATGAATTCCCACGGTCTTATAAACCAATGAAAATAGGACTCTGGGAATAGCGGAAATACATGAAACCCATAGCACAAATACAGTTTTTGCTCATACCACGTGTTTATAGGGAATCGCGAGTTGATGATCGCCCTAAAGCCAAGGTAAATATGTATTCACCGGTAAAAACGGTTTATAACTTTTATAAGATTATCATTTTGCCTGGCGGTAAATTAAGTAAATTCTACCTATTTGAGTACAGAACAATTTCTGACTATTTTGCACGGCGACCTAACGTTAGCTAACTACCAAACTAAAGCCAACGGTACCCTCGCTAGAAGCACTAGCAGTAACCATAAATGAACGTTGTGGATCAGTCTTAACACTTTCGAGCATTAAATAGAGAGGTTTCTAACATTGTTTTTCTAAGGCAGTGGTGGAAAAAGTACCCAATTGTCATACTTGAGTAAAAGTTAGGATTTTTGATAATTTTTTTTTAACCTTTTATAGAAAATAACCTTAATAGAAAATAACTCAAGTAAAAGTCACCCAGTAAAATACTACATAAGTAAAAGTCTAAAAGTATTTGATTTTAAATATACTTCAGTATCAAAAGTAAATGTAATTGCTGAAATATTCTTTCATATCAAATATAAGAGTATTACAAATTTCAAATTCCTCATTATGCAAACCAGTCAGCCCAAGTTTTTTATATATATATTTTTTTAAATGTATGGATAACCAGGGGCACATTCCCAACACTCAGACATTAATTTCCAAAGGAAGCAGTTGTGTGTAGGTAGTCCACCAGATCAGAGGCAGTAGGGATATCAAGAGAACATCCTGGGTCAAGTGCATGACTATTTTGAGGTCAAAATGTAATGAGTACTTTTGGGTGTCAGGGAAGTAAAAATTACATTATTTTCTTTAGGAATGTAGTGAAGTAAAAGTTGTCAAAACTATAAATAGTAAAGTACAGAAAATCCCCAAAATGACTTATGCTGTACATTAAAGTATTTTTACTGAAGTACTTTGCACCACTGTTCTAAGGCAATGTCAGAGACCAAGTTTCACTTACCTTAGACTCACTGTGTGTTTGGCATTTCTCAACGCTCTCATAAAGAGTTTGTGTAACTTGTGTGCAAATGTGTTCCTCCAGTCTTTATTTTTATGCCTGTAGATTTGGAACAGTGACTTTTCATTTCACTGTCAACTCTGTGTCTGTGTGTGAGATAAGAGAGGTCTCTGGTGGTGGTGTAGGCTTAGAGTCACAGAGCCAGGTCTTTGGTTTCGAAGGATTACATTTTCTCTCACCAGAGCAAACATCTATAATTTGGAACCCGACTCAGGTTGCATAGGTGCCCACTCTTTGATATACAGTACCAGTTAAAAGTTTGGACACATCTACTCAGTCAAGGGTTTTAATTTATTTTTACTATTTTCTAAATCGTAGAATAATAGTGAAGACATCAAAACTATGAAATAACACATATGGAACCATGTAGTAACAAAAAAAGTGTTAAACAAATCAAAATATATTTTGTATCTTAGATTTTTCAAAGTAGCCACCCTTTGCCTTGACAGCTTTGCACACTCTTGGCATTCTCTCAACCAGCTTCATGGGGAATGCTTTTCCAACAGTCTTGAAGGAGTTCCCACATATACTGAGCACTTGTTGGCTGCTTTTCCTTCACTCTGCGGTCCAACTCCTCCCAAACCATCACTAGCACATTAGAGGCTGCTGCCTATAGGCATAGACTAGAAATCACTGGCCACTTTAACCTCACTACGGTACGTGGGACGCTACCAGGCCAACATCCAGTGAAATTGCAGAGCGCCAAATTCAAAAACAGAAATACTCATTATAAAAATGCATAAAACATACAAGTGTTATACATTGGTTTAAAGATGAACTTCTTGTTAATCCAACCACGGTGTCAGATTTCAAAAAGGCTTTACGGCGAAAGCATACTATGCGATTATCTGAGAACAGCGCCCAGCAGACAAATTATGACAAACAGTTACCAGCCAAGTAAAGGAGTTACACAAGTCAGAAATGGAGATAATTAATCACTTACCTTTGATGATCTTCATATGGTTGCACTCACAAGACTTCATTTACTCAATAAGTATTTGTTTTGTTTGATAAAGTCCTTGTTTATATCCAAAAACCTCAGTTTTGTTCTCGCGTTTTATTCAGTAATCCACAGGCTCAAACGCAGTCACAACAGGCAAATGAAAAATCCAAATAGTATCCGTAAAGTTCGTAGAAACATTTCAAACTATGTTTATAATCAATCCTCAGGTTGTTTTTAGCCTAAATAATCAACAATATTTCAACCGGACAATAACGTTGTCAATATAAAAGGTAAACAAGAAATGCGCACTCTCGGTCGCACGTATGAAAAAGCTCTGGGACACTGTTGGGTCTTACGCCCTCATTTTTCAGAATACAAGCCTGAAACAATTTCTAAATTTCTAGTGGAAGCCATTGGAAGTGCAATTTGAGTCATAAGTCAATGGATACTGTAATGGAATCCCACTTCCTGAATGGATTTTTCTCAGGTTTTCGCCTGCCAAATCAGGCATTATTTGAACAGTTTTGGAAACTTTCGAGCGTTTTCTATTATATGCATATCCTAGCTTCTGGGCCTGAGTAGCAGGCAGTTTACTTTGGGCACGCTTTTCATCCGGAAGTGAAAATAGCCCTACCCTTGTGAAGTTAAGGAATGGAACACTAGTCACTTTAATAATGTTTACATATCTGGCATTACTCATCTCATCATATAACGTTTTCTATACTATTCTTTTTTTGAATTTTACCCCTTTTTCTCCCCAATTTCGTAGTATCCAATTGTGTAGTAGCTACTATCTTGTCTCATCGCTACAACTCCCGTACGGGCTCGGGAGAGACGAAGGTTGAAAGTCATGCGTCCTCCGATACACAACCAACCAAGCCGCTGCTTCTTTAACCTGTTAGAGCTCTAGGGGCGCTATTTCATTTTTGGATAAAAAACGTTCCCGTTTTAAGCGCGATATTTTGTCACGAAAAGATGCTCGACTATGCATATTCTTGACAGTTTTGGAAAGAAAACACTCTGAAGTTTCAGAATCTGCAAAGATTTTGTCTGTAAGTGCCCCAGAACTCATTCTACAGGCGAAACCAAGATGATGCATCACCCAGGAATTAGCAGAATTTCTGAAGCTCTGTTTTCCATTCTCTCCTTATATGGCTGTGATTGCGCAACGAATGAGCCTACACTTTCTGTCGTTCGCCCAAGGTCTTAGCAGCATTGTGACGTATTTGTAGGCATATCATTGGAAGATTGACCATAAGAGACTACATTTCCCAGGTGTCCGCCTGGTGTCCTGCGTCGAATTCGGTGCGCAATTGCCAGCTGCTTCCACTTTACCATTTGATTCAGGGGAGAAAGCATGTGTCCAAGAACGATGTATCAATGAAGAGATATGTGAAAAACACCTTGATGATTGATTCTAAACAACGTTTGCCATGTTTTCAGTCGATATTATGGAGTTAATTTGGAAAAAAGTTTGCGTTTTGAGGACTGAATTTATGGATTTTTTTTGGTGGCCAAATGTGATGTATAAAACGGAGCTATTTCTAATACACAAGGAATCTTTTTGGAAAAACTGAGCATCTGCTATCTAACTGAGAGTATCCTCATTGAAAACATCAGAAGTTCTTCAAAGGTAAATGATTTTATTTGAAGGCTTTTATGTTTTTGTTAATGTTGCGTGCTGGATGCTAACGCTAATGCTAACGCTAAATGCTAACGCGAAATGCTAACTCTAGCTAGCTACTTTTACACAAATTATTGTTTTCCTATGGTTGAGAAGCATATTTTGAAAATCTGAGATGACAGTGTTGTTTACAAAAGGCTAAGCTTGAGAGATGGCATATTTATTTCATTTCATTTGCGATTTTCATAAATAGTTAACGTTGTGTTATGCTAATGAGCTTGCTGATAGATTTACACAATCCTGGATACAGGGTTTTTTTCATAGCTAAACGTGACGCAGAAAACGGAGCGATTTGTCCTAAACAAATAATCTTTCAGGAAAAACTGAACATTTGCTATCTGAGAGTCTCCTCATTGAAAACATCTGAAGTTCTTCAAAGGTAAATGATTTTTTTGAATGCTTTTCTGTTTTTTTGTGTAAATGTTGCCAGCTGAATGTTAATGCTAAATGCTACGTTAGCCATCAATACTGTTACACAAATGCTTGTTTTGCAATGGTTGAGAAGCATATTTTGAAAATCTGAGATGACAGTGTTGTTAACAAAAGGCTAAGCTTGAGAGCTAGCATATTTATTTCATTTCATTTGCGATTTTCATGAATAGTTAACGTTGCGTTATGGTAATGAGCTTGAGTCTGTATTCACGAACCCGGATCCGGGATGGGGAGATCAGAAAGGTTAACACAGCGCACATCCAACCCGCGCACATCCAAGCCGCACCAATGCGCCGGAGGAAACACCGTGCACCTTGGCTAGCGTACACTGCGCCCAGCCCGCCACAGGAGTCGCTGGTGCGCGATGAGACAAGGACACCCCTACCGACCAAGCCCTCCCTAACCCGGGCGACGCTAGGCCAATTGTGCGTCGCCCCACGGACCTCCCGGTCGCGGCCGGTTACGACAGAGCCTGGGCGCGAACCCAGGACTCTGATGGCACAGCTGGCGCTGCAGTACAGCGCCCTTAACCACTGCGCCACCCGGGAGGCCCCATTCTATACTATTCTACGGTATCTTAGTCACTTAATGTTTACATATCTTGCATTACTCGTATGCATATACTGTATTCTATACTATTCTACTGTATCTTAGTCTGTTCCGATCTGATATCGCTTGTCCATATGTACACTGCTCAAAAAAATAAAGGGAACACTAAAATAACACATCCTAGATCTGAATGAATGAAATATTATTATTAAATCATTTTTTCTTTACATAGGGTCAGTAGTGTGTGTGGCCTCCACGTGCCTGTATGACCTCCCTACAACGCCTGGGCATGCTCCTGATGAGGTGGTGGATGGTCTCCTGAGGGATCTCCCAGACCTGGACTAAAGCATCCGCCAACTCCTGGACAGTCTGTGGTGCAACGTGGCGTTGGTGGATGGAGCGAGACATGATGTCCCAGATGTGCTCAATTGAATTCAGGTCTGTGGAACGGGCGGTCCATAGCATCAATGCCTTCCTCTTGCAGGAACTGCTGACACACTCCAGACACGTGAGGTCTAGCATTGTCTTGCATTAGGAGGAACCCAGGGCCAACCGCACCAGCATATGGTCTCACAAGGAGGATCTCATCTCGGTACCTAATGGCAGTCAGGCTACCTCTGGCGAGCACATGGAGGACTGTGCAGCCTCCCAAAGAAATGCCACCCCACACCATGACTGACCCACAGCCAAACCAGTCATGCTGGAGGATGTTGCAGGCAGTAGAACGTTCTCCACGGCGTCTCCAGACTGTCACGTCTGTCACATGCTCAGTGTGAACCTGCTTTCATCTGTGAAGAGCACAGTGCGCCAGTGGCGAATTTGCCAATCTTGGTGTTCTCTGGCAAATGCCAAACGTCCTGCACGGTGTTGGGCTGTAAGCACAACCCCCACCTGTGGACGTCGGGCCCTCATTACCACCCTCATGGAGTCTGTTTCTGACCGTTTGAGTAGACACATGCACATTTGTGGCCTGCCGGAGGTCATTTTGCAGGGCTCTGGCAGTGCTCCTCCTGCTCCTCCTTGCACAAAGGCGGAGGTAGCGGTCCTGCCTCTGGGTTGTTGCCCTCCTACGGCCTCCTCCACGTCTCCTGATGCACTGGCCTGTCTCCTGGTAGCGCCTCCATGCTCTGGACACTACGCTGACAGACACAGCAAACCTTCTTGCCACAGCTCGCATTGATGTGCCATCCTGGATGAGCTGCACTACCTGAGCCACTTGTGTGGGTTGTAGACTCCGTCTCATGCTACCACTAGAGTGAAAGCACCGCCAGCATTCAAAAGTGACCAAAACATCAGTCAGGAAGCATAGGAACTGAGAAGTGGTCTGTGGTCACCACCTGCAGAACCACTCCTTTATTGGGGGTGTCTTGCTAATTGCCTATAATTTCCACCTGTTGTCTATTCCATTTGCACAACAGCATGTGAAATGTATTGTCAATCAGTGTTGCTTCCTAAGTGGACATTTTGATTTCACAGACGTGTGATTGACTTGGAGTTACATTGTGTTGTTTAAGTGTTCCCTTTATTTTTTTGAGCAATGTATATAGTCTTACTTCATTCCTACTTAGATTTGTGTGTATTGGGTATATGTTGTGTAATTAGTTTGATATTACTTGTTAGATATTACTGCACTGTCGGAGCTAGATGCACAAGCAATTCGCTACACCTGCAATAACATCTGCTAATCACGTGTGTGAACAATAACATTTTATTTTAATTGGGTTGAGGTCAGGTGATTGTGGAGACCAGGTCATCTGATGCAGCACTCCATCACTCTCCTTGGTCAAATAGCTCTTCCAGAGCTTGGAAGTGTTTTTTGGTTCAGTGTCCTGTTGAAAAACAAATGATAGTCCCATTAAGCTCAACCCAGATGGGATATCACTTCAGAATGCTGTGTTAGCCATGCTGGTTAAGTGTGCCTTGAACCACACTTGCTGCAGAGATCACCCCATCCATTCACCTACTGGTTGGAACGAGGATCTCAAATTTGGACTCAAGTTTTTCTTGGCCCAAGCAAGTCTCTTCTTTATTATTGGTGTCCTTTAGTAGTGATTTCTTTGCAGAAATTCAACCATGAAGGCCTGATTCACACAGTGTTCTCTGAGCAGTTGCTGTTGAGATGTGTCTGTTACTTGAACTCTGTGAAGCATTTATTTGGGCTGCAATCTGAGTCTGGTAACTATCAAATGAACTTATCCTCTGCAGCAGAGGTAACTCTGTGTCATCCTTTCTTGTGGTGGTCCTCATGAGAGCCAGTTTCATCATAGTGCTTGATGGTTTTTGCGACTGCACTTGAAGAAACTTTAAAAGGTCTTGACATTTTCTGCATTGACTGACCTTCATGTCTTCAAGTAAGGATTTACTGTTTCCCTTTGCTTATTTGAGCTGTTCTTGCCATAATATGGACTTTGTCTTTTACCAAATAGGGCTGTCTTCTGTATACCACCCCTACTTTGTCACAACACAACTGATTGGCTCAAACGCATTAAGAAGGAAAGAAATTCCACAAATGAACTTTTAACAGAGCACACCTGTTAATTGAAATGCATTCCAGGTGACTACTTCATGAAGCTGGTTGTGAGAATGCCAAGAGTGTGCAAAGCGGTTGTCAAGGCAAAGGGTAGCTACATTGAAGAATCTCAAATATAAACACTTTTTTGGTTACTACATGATTCCATGTGTTATTTCATTGTTTTGCTGTCTTCACTATTATTCTACAATGTAGAAAATAGTTAAAATAAAATAAAACCTTGAATGAGTAGGTGTGTCCAAACTATTGACTGGTACTGGAGATAGAAGCACTCACTAGGCTAATGTCTGACAAACCTGTCAAATAGTAGCCTAATTTGTTCTTATCTAAACCTATACTGTAAGTGTAATTTTCTTGGCTAATTGAAAAACAAGCTAGATCTAAGAGTGTATTCATTTTGAATCCGTTTCTAATCCAACTGAAATTTGCCCTGGCTAGCACCTCATCGTGATGTTATACAGGCCATTGACCCTGAGGGTTACTCACTTTAGATGGTGTTATTTTCCAGGCCTTACGTAAGGCATGTAGGGTATCCCTCAGAAATGAGACCTCCTCCCGGCAGTGACGTTAAGCCTTTCTCACCCTAACCCAAACTATCTGTCCCTACAGCTAGCCACCTACCGTGGTGATATGTTCCTGCACCTGTGGGGTAAATTTACTGTGTGGAAATTGAGTCCATGCTGCTGGTCTGATGACACGCTGGCCTGATGACATGCTGGCCTGATGACACGCTGGCCTGATGACACGCTGGCCTGATGACACGCTGGCCTGATGACACGCTGGCCTTCCACTGGAGATGGATGGTCAAGACAGGAGACTTTTCTTGCACATAGCTTCTCCGAGTAGTCCATGTGGCTCCAGTCCAATGCAAACTATCTCAGAAGGATTAGGTGTGAGGTGGGGGAAGTACAATTTGAGTTGGGACACATTAAGTTGTGTGTGAGTGTGAGCTCTGTGTACCCACCTGTGTCCTCCTGAATGACAGGCATTTGACAACCTACTGTGAGATGCCTTACCTCAGCCAACTCTATGACACATTTTTGGAGAGAGACAACCATGGATAGACACAGGCCATGTTTACCAGAAAACAGAACAGCAATTCTGTGGAATTGGTGGTTGTGTTACATAACCAGCCTATGGAACCTCTCCCTCCTAGGTCATCTGGTCTGGTACTGACCCAACCTTTAGAACCCTGCCTTCCTCCTGTCTTGCCCTCATTCTTCTTTCCCTCAGACTTCCTGGGGGGTTCCAAGAACTAGCCACTCTGTGGTTCTGCATAGCAGCGAAATCAATCAGACAAGGCAAGGCGTGTTGCAGAGTGCTGCTGACAACCTTTCAAAATCTCATAGTGAGGTGATGGCAGGTTGGGTTAGGAAGAAGACCCTTGGAAAGTTCAGTGTTCCTCTGATGCGTACAGGAGGTTATAAGAAACTGGCCTAATGAATAGCTTTTAACATAGACCCAATAGCAGATGTTCATTAAAACCATGATCAGGCCTAGGCCGTCATTGAAAATAAGAATTTATTCTTAACTGACTTGCCTAGTTAAATAAAGGTAAAATAAAAAATACGAGAGTGTGTTTCTTTCCCTCTCATCCGACTAGAATAAAAACATTTAAAACAGGTGAGACATGGTTGAGGGGAGCAAATCTAATCTATGAAGGACAGACATGGCAAGATTAGCCCAGTGTGTGTTTGTTCCATCATAGCTTTTAAACCTGCCATTTAAGAGGCAGCTAATTCTAATGCAACCAACAACTCATCAGAACATAGCCTAGGCCTGATCATGGTTTTAATGAACATCTGCTATCTGCTAGTGGGTTAACTGCCTGTTCAGGGGCAGAACGACAGATTTGTCAGCTCGGGGATTTGAACTTGCAACCTTCCGGTTACTAGTCCAACGCTCTAACCAATGCCTCTAACCCTGACGATAGAGGCATTGCAGAGTTGGCTGGAGGCCACAATTCCCTACCCCATTAGCACGCCCTGGTCCTCCCCTCAACCCTCCTTTCCCAAGACCCACAGTGTCTGCTGTGAGTCACTCGGCCCCTGTTAATCTGAGATCCCTCTGACGTTTGGGCTCAGATCTCTCTCTCTCACACACACACACACACTCCTGTTCCGCTGGCACTGTGATTACTGGGGTTTAGTGGGTTGGGCACACACTCGGAGTGGGTCGGGGTAATGGTTAGCACCGTAGCAACAGGATGAAAATGGCAGAGACATCGAAAGGACAGGATAAATTTACACACTCACTCATTTTCCCTAATATGGCTCTGCTCACACGCCAATTTATGTAGCCTAAGCCATCAGAGACATTCAGTCACACATCCTTAATAAGCTTTCTAAACACACAGATGATTTTAATATAGCCTAGTCCAATTTTATAATTATTATTTTGCCTAGCTTTAATGCAGAGTTTCCCAAACTAGGGGTCGAAACCCCATGCGGGGTCTCCTGATTTTTAAAAGGGGATCGTGAGAAAAATAAATAATTGGTTGTAGTAAACAGAGCGGTTTCTATTTACTTCCTACAAATGTGGCGCTGTCTTTTGAACTATTTAAGTTACAACATTTTATGAACCCATCACTGAAAGAGAAGACTCTCAGGAACACATACAGTATGTATCTTCTCTTTTCTTCAACAATGCCCACAAGCGTAGTTAGAACACAGTTAGAACACACAAGACTAGGTGCTAAATCAGTGGAGGAACAATAACATAATGAATGACATGGAACTCTATTCCACATCAAGTAACTGACGCAAGCAGTAAAATTAGATTTAAAAAACTGATTTAAAAAAAAACACCTCATGGAACAACAGGGACTGTGAAGCAACACAAACATTGGCACATGCGCACATACACACACGCGATAACATTCGCACTATACATACACATGGATTTAGTACTGTAGATATGTGGTGGAGTAGGGGCCTGAGGGCACACAGTGTGTTGTGCAATCTGTGAATGTATTGTAATGTTTTAAAATTGTATAAACTGCCTTAATTTGGCTGGACCCCAGGAAAAGTAGCTGCTGCTTTGGCAGCAACTAGTGGGGATCCATAATAAATACAAATGATGCACATATTCTGTCAAAAGTACTGTCCGACTGATTTGTAATAGACTGCTGTAGTGTGTGTATTAAACTTTTCAGTTTTTTCCCAGGTTTTTTTTCTTCATATTTTTATTTATTTAATCAAAATGAGGTTGGGGCCAAAAGTTTGGGAACCCATGCTTTAATATCTTTCACACTCTTGTTGACTGATAGTTTAAACTAGTGATGGACAGATTGAGAGAGAGATTTGGTATTCTCTTTAGGCTGGCCTATTCTAGGACTGTGTGGATCATATGAAATCAGATCTGACAACTGAGCCATATCTGATATTATCTATGCACACACACTCTGTCTGTCTTCTGCCAGGATGGGAGGGGGTTTCCCTGCCCCTGAGAGGGGGGGGAGACTAAAGCCCTTCTGGAGGGACACTATGGCTTTATTTGTGCACCATCAATTCTAAACCAAGGAGTGACACTGCCAGGAACAGCAATAACTCTCCCTCCATACCTCTGATAGTCCAACATTTTAACTGCCAATCATCATTCCCTCCATAGGTCACAGACAGTCAGTAATTTGGTCACTGACTGTTTTGTAAAGTGTATGTTGGTGTCTTGTTAAATGTATGAAGTATATCCTAACCTCTGCTCTTTTGTTGTCCTGCCCTGTAGTGCTTAGCCTAGGGTCATTCCATGTCATTTCAGCAAGCCATGACCCTACCATCTCAGATTTTCCTGAAATATTTTCTGTAGTTAGAAACAGACAACTATTTTTCAGGAATGCTTATCTTATCCAAGTTTTAATTTGAATTAGCCTTATTTATTTATAGGATTCACGTAATATTCAACAAATTATAGCACCCAACATCTGCTTTGGACCAAACTTCTTCCTACCATTGAGTAAGACATGAGAAATCCAATAAAATGGTCAAAAGTCATCCAAGGACCCCCCGCATCCCATGCAAATCCCACCCCAATAACTAGTATACAGGATCTGTTCTCTATGTTTGACACGTTAATATGGAGCTGCGGCTTGGAGTATTGCTTCTTCAATATGTGTATCTGTGAATCTGGTAATGTTTTGTTTTCCTCTGTTAGAGAAATTAGCCATTGGAAGTTTCTTGCATTATTTACCATAAATCAGTGTGACAGTACCTTGTTTTGCCCACTAGATGCCACTGTTTCTGCTACTGCCACCACACCCTTTCATACATTTTCCAGGTTTATTAAATGAGTCAAAAAAAAAATTTCAGCTTTGGGTAGAAACCAGTCGCTTTTGCTCATGGTTAAAATAAATTGTGTGGTCAGGCCAGTCCTCCATGAAAGCAATTCAGTTTGTCCTTCTCTTAGCAACGTAATGAATCAACCCAACTCTCCTTGAATAGTCCAACAAATGGAAGCTCTCTGAGGGCTATCCATATGGTGCAATTCTCATGAATAATTTTCCTACAAGCCTGTGGAGAAATTGGCTAGTGACTAACCCTAATAAAAAAAAAAATACAATTATAAACCATTGCATGGAAGTCATGTTTGTAAATACAATTATTAGAAAACATCTCTCTATATGTGTGTGTGATTTGTGACATTTACCATTTAACATTGCAGAACAATATACAGTGTGTATTTGGGACTTTTACTGTCGAAGAGACCATAACATTGAAACCATTAGAACTGCTGTAGCCTAATGGTTTGCTTGTTCACCGAGAATGGTCTAACTAATCCAGACTTTATTTTGAAGGACATAGAAGGTCTGTTTCCTGGACAATCATTAAGCCAAAGAGAATGACAAACTGAATTGCTTTCATGGAGGATTGGCTTGAATTGTGAGGATGACCATACAATCTGTTTTCATCCTGAGCAACAGCTATTGGTTTTCAAACCAACGTTTCAAAGAAAATGTGATCCATTTAACAAACACGAGACCTCCAACATGGATAAAAAGATGTGGTGGCAATGAGAAGGAGCAGTGGCATCTAGTGAGCAAAACGTGGTACTTTCACACTCATTTATGGGAAATAATGCAAGTGATTTTGATGGCTAATTTCTCTGAACAGGGGGAAAATAACATAACCAGATTTACAGGGAGTACGTTACAAAGAAACCATACTCTAATCAGCAGCTCCATACTACTTGTAAAACATGGAGAACTAATACTGGTTGTTGGGGTGGGATTGGCATGAGGGGACCGTGGGTGGCTTTTGATCATTTTATTGGATTCCTCATGTCTTACTCCACTGTTAGGAAAACATCCGATTTGGACATTCAGTTAAGTAATATATTTATTGAAGATTCTATGAATTCTATAAATAAAAATAGATTGAATCAAAAATTGGGTCGAATCAATTAGCTTAATTCTAAGACGTAATTATATTTGAACAAAATAGTGTTTTCAGGAATGCTTATCTTAACTACAGAATGGTGGCTGTTAAAATCCCTATTTCTTGTGCTTTTGAAGGTGGAATAACTCGCTAGTTGTTAAGAAGCATAGTTGGCTATATAAGGCTCCATAAGTGGCACAAGCAAGTGACTGTTATGCCAGGGAAGTCGGTTTGATTGGGGGAGGGAGGACCTGGTATTTGTCCTTGAGAGTACACAAGCGTGTAACAGCCGAGTCGTTGGAACCTGCTTTGTTAGGTAGAGTATGCAGGAGGTGTAGGAAGGACCACGGCAGAATCCTGTCCTGGTGCCAACTCTCCTACATTCCTCCCTCTACTCCACCCTACCGTACCCTAGTCCACCCCTTCTCTCTCTCTGGCACCCTATTGCTCTAATTAGAATCTGATGCACTTTTGTTGAAGGATTACTACCTTATATTGAGCCTGGGATCTCATTTTCACTGGTTTATTATAACATACTCTGGCACAATGGCTGTCTCACTCTCTTTCTCCCACTTTGGCTCTCTCCACTTGTCCTATTTTGCTATGATAGGGTCAGGCTGATCCCTCCTGTTCTCTTCAGCTGGTGATCACGTGCAGCAGATCACCCAGAGAATTATGGACTTGAAGAGTATGAAGGGATTTGAGACTGCAAAGGGGTTTAGTCTCAGATTGTGGAAGCAGGGAAGTGCAAAGTAGTGATGTTGTGGGATTGTAAAAGGTGCACTATGCAGAAATCGCTCTGCCATTTCCTGGTTGCTAAAATTCTAATATATCCTCATTTCAGTTCGTGACAAAACAAGCAAGTAGTGTAGAGAATCATTGTACCATCTAAACAGCTGTGAAATATATTTTCCATAACCCAAAATATTGTATTTTCACCTGTTTGAAGCTGGTGTACAAAACCGAAAGTAAGCTTAAGCACGGGAAGCATAGAAATAACGCATATAGAACAGATCTACCGCTTCTTAGACTTGATTTCAATGAAAATGACTGATCTATAACTAACATTTCAATGTGAATTTGGTCAAGTTACCCAAAAAGTTAGACATTGCAGCTTTAAGGGGTCGATGGGGACAGAGGAATTGTATTGAGAGAGAGTGGTGATGATGGTGAACGTATTCCATCTCCCCACTCATTGGCACAGACCTTGAATTGTAAATTACTTTTATGTTTAAGATATGGCAAATGTCTGCAAATCTCTCAGCTGATCTGAATATTTTGTTATTGCACATATTTTCAGTCTGAATGTGGATGTATTCATCTATTTAGCTGCCTGTAAGAATGTAGGCTATGGTTTTTTTTCTGTCTGTTTGTTTACTGAATATGTGTGTGTCTTGCGCTATCAGAACACTTTCTTCAGTGACACAGGCTGCAGTACTTTTCCACTGTGCTCTGCAGCTCTCTGTCTGCTGTGGGACTCAGTGGCCTGCTCATTGGACCAGGCCCAGTTTCCCCATCAACACCCACTCAGGGGCCTTCATCACACCCATCACCCAATCCGCTGGCTGGCCAGCTCACCTCAACAGCCAGCCAGACACTCCATCTCTCAATCCATCAGACACTGCTCTTCCTTTCTGATAGTGATTCAGCAAGCAATGCAGATTGAGAGTTTTGGCTGGGCGGGTTCATTAGACATTAGAGGAGAGGGAGTGCTACCTCTGTGATCTATCCAGACACACATGCACTCTCCCTCACGTGTTCACACAAGCACTGCAATGCAGAACCATGGCACAAATTGTTGGTCAGGACACCAAAACACACTGTTTCCTGCCTAAATAACTTCTGTCAACAGCCTGCGTCACTGCCCACACTTGTTTTAAAAACACACACTGACTAATGAATATGCATCTGAAGCAAAAACCTATTATCAACATGAAGCCACAGCAGCCTAATAACCCACCTACATCAGACCACCAATGCTGCTTCCCAACAATCGGGCTGTTTTTAGTGTGTGAGGGTGCACTGTGCAGGATCTTGACTTAAGTAAGTATTGTGTTTCCAGGGTGAGAGCAGATTCCAGCCCTCAGTCACCCTGTAATTATCATATTTCCTTTTTTAATATGATCATATTTCCAAGTGGATCTTTAAAAGCCAAGCTTGATTTGCCCAAAGGCAGCCTGTCCAGACTCTCTCTTGCTCTCCTTCTCTCCAGGGAAGTCATTTTCCCTTTTCAACCCTCTCCCCATCCTTTTCTATCATGTTGGTTTACCTGGGCCTCTAGTCCTGTAAGTGTCTGATACACAGCAGATAGGTGGACAGTGTTGATAGGCTACTTGTACTGGCTGGCTCTCCTTTTCTGGTCATGAACAAAGCAGGACAACGTGAACTAAGTACATGGGTCCTAAGGAGAGCCAGGCCTTGGCTAAGTGCATGGATGGGATGTTTGTCAGTGGTGGTGGCATTTCTTTGTGTTTGTCAGCGCTCAGGCCCCTCAGGCTTTTAATAGCATGTGATAAGGTGTGTGACTGCTGATATTTAGGGTGAGAGGTGTGCGTGTGTGAGAGAGCAGTTATATTTAGTGTTGATGAGCCATAAGGCATGTGTACACCCATCCTGTCACCTCACGTGTGGTGAGATGAGATCTCTGGGTGAGGAAATCTCAGGAAGGCTGTTGCACACACCAACTTGACACACTGAACCTATAGAACTGATGGCTGTTTAGCAACAAAATGGACACGTGCGCAACTGGGGCAAAACAGAGTTGTCTTAGATGGTTGTCAACATGTGAAATATATTTAGCCTCCAGTGTTTGTTTATTAAAAACATAAATACATTGAGCACTTGTCTGTCAAATACATCATTACAGTTGTTGGTTAGCTAGTTTGTGAATTTTTGCCATATTAGCATTGACATAAAATCAGTCAAAACACCTCAAGACGTGGTATCAAGAACAAGATGAAACTAGCTGAAATGAGCCACATCAAGTTTGGTAGTTTCTTGTCATTGTTGCTAGCTATCTAGTCATCCAAAATCACAACAGACTTATGCCCCATTGAAGCGTGCACATCGTTTTCGTGATGTTGTCAGCTAACCCATGTATGCTGTGGTGTCAGGGCTCTGACCTTTTCGACAAGGAGCACATTTTGAAAACTGTAGACGAACACAAATTGAGGAGCACAGTGAAAAATATTTATGGGTAATAAAGCTAGAATCCTTCATTTATTCCTCTTAAAATTCCAGGTCATACAGCAAAATATTTAGGTGCATACGGGAGTAAAATGGTCACACTGTAGAGCCCTGAGAGTCAAGTTGACAGGAGAGAGATGCCTCTCCACAGAAGAAGACCCTATTGACCTACTGGCTATGTTGTGGATAAGGCCTTCATTTCCATTGCAAAGATGCTATGAGGCTGCGCATCCCTGGCCACTGTATGGAAATGGCATGACACGACATTCAAACACAAACAAATCACACACCCATTACAGGTATGCTAGATCCCTGTGACCTTGGCCTGTTTATGAACAGATGCTGCTCTCTGGGTTCTTGGACACTGACTGAACACCGAGGAGTGGGGTTGAGTCAACACCCGTTTACCCCTAGCAGTAGGGGGCAATGGCTAAACTAGTGAAAAGAGACTCTGTCGCGCACACCCTTGCACCACTGATCAGAGTGTTCAGATGCTGTCCTTTAATAAGAAATATTTAAACTCTCAGCAAATTGAATCAACGTACTTGAGGAGAAGCACACTCCATTACAAAACTAGATTATTTTCAAAGCAAATATATTTATTTATTACATTTTGTTCCGAAGACTGCTTTCAAAGATTCAAACAATGAGGGTGTGTCCTCAAGTCCAGACAGCCTTAACTGGGGCCAGTGATGCAATTCTGCTATCCTGGTTACCAGCAGGATATGAAGTCAGGGTGGGAACTAGGGCTGGGCAATATGGAGAAAATGCAGTACCAGTCAAGAGTGGACACCTACTCATTCCAGTGTTTAAAAAAATATATATATATATTGTAGGATAATAGTGAAGACAAAATAACATATGGAATCATGTAGTAACCAAAAAAGTGTTAAACAAATCAAAGTATATATCAGATTCTTTAAATACCTCCCTTTGCCTTGATGACAGCTTTGGAAATTCTTGGCCCTCTCAACCAGCTTCACCTGGAATGCTTTTCCAACAGTCTTGAAGGAGTTCCCACACATGCTAAGCACTTGTTGGCTGCTTTTCCTTCACTCTGCGGTCCAACTCATCCCAATTGCGTGTTTCTTGGCCCAAGCAAGTCTTGCCTTCTTATTGGTGTTCTTTACTAGTGGTTTATTTGTAGCAATTTGACCATGAAGGCCTGATTCACAGTCTATTCTGATCAGTTGATGTTGATGTGTTTGTTATAGAGGTTGACTGATTTAATCGGAATGGACGATTTTAATTAGGGCCGATTTCAAGTTTTCATAACAATCGGAAATCTGTATTTTTGGGAGCTGATTTTACAATTTATTTTTACTTATTTTTATTTTTTTATACCTTTTTTATTTAACTAGGCAAGTCAGTTAAGAACACATTCTTATTTTCAATGACGGCCTAGGAACGGTGGGTTAACTGCCTCGTTCAGGGGCAGAACGACAGATGTTCACCTTGTCAGCTCGGGGGATCCAATCTTGCAACCATACAGTTAACTAGTCCAACGCAATTAATGACCTGCCTCTCTCTCGTTGCACTCCACAAGGAGCCTGTTACGCAAATGCAGTAAGTCAAGGTAAGTTGCTAGCTAGCATTAAACTTATAAAAACAATCAATCATAATCACTAGTTAACTACACATGGTTGATGATATTACTAGATATTATCTAGCGTGTCCTGCGTTGCATATAATCTGACTGAGCATACAAGTATCTAAGTATCTGACTGAGCGGTGGTAGGCAGAAGAAGGCACGTAAACATTCATTCAAACAGCACTATTGTGCGTTTTGCCTGCAGCTCTTCGTTGTGCGTCAAGCATTGCGCTGTTTATGACTTCAAGCCTATCAACTCCCGAGATGAGGCTGGTGTAACCAAAGTGAAATGGCTAGCTAGTTAGCGCACGCTAATAGCGTTTCAAACGTCACTTGCTCTGAGCCTTGGGGTGGTTGTTTCCCTTGCTCTGCATGGGTAACGCAGCTTCGATGGTGGCTGTTGTTGTTTTGTTGCTGGTTCAAGCCCAGGGAGGAGCGAGGAGAGGGACGGAAGCTATACTGTTACACTGGCAATACTAAAGTGCCTATAAGAACATCTAATAGTCAAAGGTTAATGAAATACAAATGGTATAGAGGGAAATAGTCCTATAATTCCTATAATAACTACAACCTAAAACTTCTTACCTGGGAATATTGAAGACTCATGTTAAAAGGAACCACCAGCTTTCATATGTTCTCATGTTCTGAGCAAGGAACTGAAACTTTAGCTTTCTTACATAGAACATATTGCACTTCTACTTTCTTCTCCAACACTTTGTTTTTGCATTATTTAAACCAAATTGAACATGTTTCATTATTTACTTGAGGCTAAATTGATTTTATTGATGTATTATATTAAGTTTAAATAAGTGTTCATTCAGTATTGTTGTAATTGTTATTATTACAAATATTGTTTTTTTAAAATCGGCCGATTTAATCGGTATCAGCTTTTTTGGTCCTCCAATAATCTGTATCGGCGTTAAAAAATCATAATTGGTCGGTTGTGCATATTTGTAAACAACAGCTGGTGCACGAAATCTAAGGAAGTCTCTAGATTTTGCTTGCCTGAAGTAGAGTATATTGTGAAAAATTGCAGGCCACACTACTTGCCAAGAGAGTTTTCAGCTATACTTTTCGTGGCTGTTTATTTACCACCACAGACAGATGCTGGCACTAAGACCGCACTCAGTCAGCTGTATAAGCAAACAGGAAACCACTCACCCAGAGGCGGCGCTCCTAGTGGCCGGAGACTTTAATGCAGGGAAACTTAAATCAGTTCTACCAAATTTCTATCAACATGTTAAATGTGCAACCAGAGGGGAAAAAATTATAGGTCTACTGTGCTCCACACACAGAGACGCGTACAAAGTCCTCCCTCGCCTTCCATTTGGTTAATCCGACCAACTCTAGCCTCCTGATTCCTGCTTACAAGCAAAAATTAAAGCAGGGAGCACCAGTGACTCGGTCTATAAAAAAAGTGGTCAGATGAGGCAGATGCTAAACTACAGGACTGTTTTGCTATCACAGACTGGAATGTTCCAGGATTCTTCCGATGGCATTGAGGAGTGCCCCACATCAGTCCCTGGCTTTATCAATGAGGACGTCATCCCCACAGTGACTCTACTACCGCATGGCAAGTGGTACCGGAGTGCCAAGTCTAGGACAAAAAGACAGTTTTAACCCCAAGCCATAAGGTAATCAAATGGCTATCTGGACTATTTGCATTGAAAGTCCTGCATCCTCCGATACACAACCCAACCAAGCCGCACTGCTTCTTAAGACAGCGCCATCCAACCCGGAAGCCAGCCGCACCAATGTGTTGGAGGAAACACTGTGCACCTGGCAACCTTGGTTAGCATGCACTGCGCCCGGCCCGCCACAGGAGTCGCTGGTGCGCGATGAGATAAGGATTTCCCTACCGGCCAAACCCTCTCTAACCCGGACGACGCTAGGCCAATTGTGCGTCGCCCCACGGACCTCCCGGTCGCAGCCGGTAACGACAGAGCCTGGGCACGAACCCCGAACCACTGCGCCACCCGGGAGGCCTTGCATAGTCACTATAACTATACATTCATGTACATACTACCTCAATTGGGCGGGCCGACCAGCCAGTGCTCCCACACTTTGGCTAACCAGGCTATCTGCATTGTGTCCCACCACCCACCACCCGCCAACCCCTCTTTTACGCTACTGCTACTCTGTTCATCATATATGCATAGTCACTTTAACCATATCTACATGTGCATACTACCTCAATCAGCCTGACTAACCGGTGTCTGTATGTAGCCTCGCTACAGAATATAGCCTGTCTTTTTACTGTTTTATTTCTTTACTTACTTTTTGTTCACCTAATACCTTTTTTGCACTATTGGTTAGAGCCTGTAAGTAAGCATTTCACTGTAAGGTCTACTACACCTGTTGTATTTGACGCACATGACAAACTTTGATTTGATTCTAATTAAGTTATCCTCTGCAGCAGAGGCAACTCTGTCCTCGAGAGCCCATTTCATCATAGCGCTTGATGGTTTTTGCGACTGCACTTGAAGAAACATTCAAAGTTCTTGATTTTCCGCATTGACTGACCTTCATGTCTTAAAGTAATGATTAACTGTTTCTCTTTGCTTGTTCAAGCTGTTCTTGCCATAATATGAACTTGGTATTTTACCAAATAGGGCTATCTTCTGTATACCAACCCTACCTTGTCATAACACAACTGATTGACCCAAATACATTAAGTAAGAAATTCCACAAATTAAATTAACAAAGCACACCTGTTAATTGAAACGGAATCCAGGTTGACCACAGCCTGTTGTTTCCAATGGGAGCAAATTAATAATAGTAGGCAGAAGCACGAGCTAGCGAGAGCCTATTGGCTCGTTCTAACATGCATTTGTGTATTTCCATTAGGGAACGCCTGCTCTGTGAAGTGTGTGCAGTAACTCTATTCGCCCTTGCACACCTTCTGAACACTTTTTAAAAAACTTTGGCAAAGGGTAAAGTCTACTAAACTTTGTCCACTCCAAACCTGTGAGATTATAGGGTCCCATAGGAAACACCTATCAACACATTAGTTCCTACCCTGTCACAATAACTCCTCCCTAGCATTTTAATTCGTCAAACAACACTGTGTTAAAAGCGCCCACTATTATATTCTAACTATATAATTAGAATAGACATTCTATTCCCATTATTCCAACAGTTAACCCAAGTGTTTTGCTCTAAATCGCAAGTCAAATTGCAACATTTGGTTAAAAATAAGGCCCAGATTACTTGCCCATATTGTGCAGCCTTGCGTAGCAGTGTGGAAATGATTTCAAATGCAGAAATTGATGAAAATTACGACTACTTTTTGGGGTTGAATTGTTTTATACTGTTCAATCAGAATGGAGAAAGACCCATTGAATCACTTAGAATGTATGTGTAGCCACCCTAGGGTGACACACTACTCATAAAGCAAATGTAGTACTTTTATTATTAAAAAAACATAAAATACCGTCAATGTTTTTTTATTTTTTATATTGTGATATGGCAAAAATACTATATCGCCCAGCCGTAGTGTGTGTGTGTGTGTGTGTGGGTGAGTGGGTGCCGTTATGATGCTGTGTGTGTGTGTGTGGGTGGGTGCTGTTATGATGCTGTGTTTGGCATTACTCAGCTCTGACAGATTGACTCACGTACTGCAGTGGCTTAGATTAGAAGACATTAAGAGGGGGGCTTTGGATGGGCTTGGCTGTTTTGTAGGAATCCAGGAAAGGGTAAATTCCATTTAGAATCAGTCAATTTAGGAAGAGAATTAAAGTTTCTGCTTGCCTGCAGCCTTAGCATGATGCCCTCAGAAGTAGGTCAAATAGGTTGGCATCTCTCATTGGCAACTTGACATCGCCAGTGAGAAAGATCAGTGACCCCCTTCATACATGCTATGGATAGGTTTTAGAGGATTTATGTGGTGTGGGCTGTGGGCACATCTGTAGCCAAGGTAATGCAGCTGTGTCCGGATGGCTGAAGTAATCAAATGTCACCCGTTGCACTCTGGTATCAATGCTGGTATTTCTGGACCTGTTACCTATCATGTGCGTGTAGCCTGTTCGTGTTTCTAAACGTGTGGAGAGAATGTTGGTACAGTGTGTAAAAAATACAAAGCATTCTAAGCCTACTTAGTGTAGTCTGTAAATGATGTGCATGTTTCTGCCTGACTGTGTGCATGTCTGTCTGCCTTTCTAAATGTGTGTTTGTTTGGAGGGCACTTTGTATTAGTCTCTGAATAGCCGGTAGCTCTTTGGTATTTTACAGAGGGCTTACGTGGTGACCTGTAAAGACTTGGTCAGCAGCACACTGGTCTGATGTAATCTGGACTGATCCGTCATCTGTCCGTCTGGGGAATAGGCTGACACTGAGGTGAGCCATCTGAGCCTTCTTCCTGAAATAGCCCAGCAAGAGTGGGAGGAGACAGGTCAGCAGAGGTGTGTTGTGGCGTTTGTTCTTGTGTACAGTCAGTCAGTGATATTAGTTCTGGCTTAAGATGCCTACTACACCTGTAGCCTATCTATTCCATTCTAAATACAGTGCATTCGGAAAGTATTCAGACCCCTTGGCTTTTTCCACATTTTGTTATGTTACAGCCTTATTCTTATATAGATTTATGACAGGTTTTTAGAAATGTTTGCAAATGTATTAAAAATAAATTCAATTGATTGAACATGGAAAGGCATTGAAACATTTGGAAAGGCACACTGCACACCTGTCTATATCAGGTCCCACAGTTGACGGTGCATGTCAGAGCAAGATCCAAGCCATGAATTTGAAGGAATTGTCTGTAAAGCTCCGAGACAGGATTGTGTCGAGGCACAGATCTGGGGAAGGGTACCAAAACATTTCTGCAGCATTGAAGGTCCCCATCATTATTAAATAGAAATTTGGATCCACAGAGAGACTTCCTAGAGCTGGCTACCCTTCTCAGGGGAGAAGGGCCTTGGTCAGGGAGGTGAGTTCCTCTGTGGAGATGGTTGTCTTTCTGGAAGGTTCTTCCATCTCTGCAGCACTCCACCAATCAGGCCTTTATGGTAGTGGCCAGATGGAAGACACTCCTCAGTAAAAGTCACATCACACCCTGCTTGGAGTTTGCCAAAAGGCACCTAAAGGACTCAGACCATGAAAAACAAGGTTCTTCGGCCTGAATGCCAAGCGTCACATCTGGAGGAAACCTGGCACCATCCCTACAGTGAAGCATGGTGGTGGCAGCATCATGCTGTGGGGATGTTTTTTAGTGACAGGGACTGGGAGACTCGTCAGAATTGAGGGAAAGATGAACGAGCAAAGTACAGAGATTCTTGATGAAAACCTGCTCCACCCCAGTCAGAGCGTTCTGAAGGTTCACCTTCCAACAGGACAACAACCCTTAGCAAACAGCCAAACAACACAGGAGTGGCTTCGGGACACGTCCTTGAGTGGCCCATCCAGAGCCTGGACTTGAACCCGATTGAACATCTCTGGAGAGACCTGAAGATAGCTGTGCAGCGACGCTCCCCATCCAATCTGACAGAGATGGAGAGGATCTGCAGAGAAGAATGGGAGAAACTCCCCTAATACAGGTGTGCCAAGATTGTAGCATCATTCCCAAGAAGACTCTAGGCTGTAATCAATGCCAAAGGTGATTCTACAAAGTACTGAGTGAAGGGTCTGAATACTTGTAATATTTTATGTAATGTAATATTTTAAAGTTTTTATTTTATTTATTTTTTATCAATTTGCCAACATTTTGTGTGCAGATTGAGGTGGGGGGGGTTACAAATATTTTTAATATTTTTTAATATAAGAATAAGGCTGAAACATTAAACAAAAGTCAAGGGGCCTGAATACTTTCCGAATGCACTTAAAATATAGGCCTTACACATTCCTAGAAGTAGCTTTACAAATCCAGGATGTTTTGTAGGTAAGCTCAATTCTGCCTACAGTGCTAGCTTGCTTGTTTACGAGCTACAGCCTTTGTCCATGTGTCCTTCATAGCCCCAGGATGCTCTCTGGGTTCACTACAGTAGTTCCTCCATTCTGTCTGAAGTCACTCAGCACCTACATATTATCCCCACTCCAGTTACTCCTCTGTTCTGCTCTGCCCAACGTGCCAGTACCCCTGGCCTCATGTTAGTATGAAACTAACCTTGCCCACCTCCTGCCCCCTATGAGCACTCCAGCACCACAATGTGCCCACCACCATACTCCAAGACATTCTGTCTGAGGCGCGCTGACATTCCACCACAACCTGACCTCTGTCGTTCCTCATGCAGCCGTGAGAAACTAGCATGGTGACAATAACCCCAGCTGAACAGCAGACCTGTCAGACCCTCAGTGTCACTGTAGACCAGGGATATTCAACTCTTACCCTACGAGGTCCGGAGCCTGCAGGTTTTCTGTTTAACCTGATAATTTCACCCACCTGGTGTCCCAGGTCTAACCAGTCCCTGATTTAGAGGGGAACAATAAAAAAATGCAGTGGAACTGACTTCTAGGTCTAGAGATGCGTTTGAGGGCTGTAGACAGATGTTTTTGACTTATTTGTACCTCCATACCATAGTTTGATAGGACATCCATTCAGCATGTCAGTCAGTCACAGCTCCATAGGGTAGAATGTCATCCTGATCCTGTCTAGTTCTGCTGGCTGGAGGCTTCTAATCCATTTTGGGGTCTCCTGGGGATATTTCCCTCAAAAACGAGTCCATTGTTGTGCCCCTCCCTTAAAGTCTTGCAAGTCTCTTCAAAGTTCAGGCCAAAGTCAACATGTCTGCAGTGCTGGCAAGGACCATTGGTGTGAGAATGTTATTTGCCAGTAGGTCAGACATTATTGGCAATACGTGTCATTTGGGGCTGTGACTGACGTCTGTGTGCATTCTATGGAGACTGTGGAGGTGAAAAGGACAACTTCCCTGAGCTCTGTGCTCCTATTGGGTTCCTGGTCTGTCAGCAGATCGCTGTCTCTTTGTCTCTCTGGAACACACGACAGGAACACTCAGGGCATTAAACAATCTACCTCACTAATGGCCCCATGCCACTCTACTGCTCTTCAGCAAGTCCACTAGCATCGCTCTCTCTCTCTCTCTCTCTCTCTCTCTCTCTGACATTCTTGTGCCCCTCCCTAAAGTCTTGCAAGTGTCTGCAAAGTCTAGGCCAAAGTCAGCATGTCTGCTGGCAATAGGCTACCGTTGGCATGGATATTGACCAATGTTCAGGTCAGAGATGATTGGTCAAGAGACAAAGCCAGAGCAGTGTCAGTGTTTTGCTTCATTAGTGTTGTATAATGTACCTGACAGTCCCTTTGTGCCCTGTGCCGTCAACCTGTGTTTGTCTGTGTTTTAGTTCCTGTTTTTTTTCTCCATTTCCCCCTTTTCTTCCCTGTAGTTTTCCAGGATGCTGGATTAGAGATATTACTATGGGGATTGCTGCTACTGCCTGTGATCTGAGGACAACCAGCCAGTGTCTATCCCCTCCTCTGCTACTGGGCCAGACACACAAGTGTGCACACACACACACACACACCCTACAGGTTAACAAGCCATGCAACTTTATGCACAACGACTGCTTTTAACAATTTCCACAGAAAATGTTACAAAAACTAATTTAATGGAAGAGCTTTGGTAATGGAATCATAGTCAACTCTTATTCAGGTTTTTATGTGACCAAAAACTCTGTTAAATATCTGCTGAATGAAGATTGAAATGTCTGCTGAAGACTGGGGAGTCAGCTATGACGTGGCACCTTAGCTTAAAAAACATATATTTTGGTTATTGAACTACAGTAAGTGAAGTGGATTTATATCTTGTAACAGAATTATGGTAATGTTTTACATCATGGGTCCCTGGTCTGTACTACACACAGAAATGCATAATTATGTTTGTCATTCTCCTTATGTTTCACAAGTTTGGTCATCACAGTGCAGCAGAGTACAATACAGCACACTGGAGTACATGACAGTACATTACAATGTACTGTACCACTGCATTGTATTAGACTACTCTATTGTGCTCTACTCACTGTACTGCACTGTGCTATCCAAACTTGTGAAACGTCTATGATAGGTTCAGATTTGTATCCAATTCAGTTGCAGTAATTCCCTTTAATATTTTTGGGGGTAAGAGTTTGAATTCATCATTCATAAACAGAATTGATATAGTAATTTTAACTCATTGCTAGGTCTACCATTACTTGATACTTAATTTCACAAAAATATAGACTCTTAGCTTTCATTTGACACCCAATTTGGTATGCTCCAATGAACTTCACGTGTTGGTGCTCATGGGTCCTTTTCCATGGAAATGCCCCTACCTGTCTTGTTGTGACTGGCAATTCTGTGAATGAGGAGTTGGTATGTTCTCCCTTCTTGAAACAGATTAGCCTAGGCTACCACGAAGGGAAGGATTAGTGTCCGCCCTGCAGCTCAGGAAACACAATCACTCCCTGTTCTCTCGCTATTCACTGACTCTTTCTGCTGTACAGGGCCCTGCTTCCAGTCAGCATGTTTTGCCTAGCTAGTAGTTATAGGCAATGTTGGCAGTTTATCTTCAGAGGAATCTGGAAGACAACAAACACTGTTTTATGTTGCCCTTGAGACTACCTTTACCTTAACTGACACCATTATTTGCACCAGACTGCTGTTTGTTCTATAATCAACATTCTGTGGCTCTCAATGTTATTTGTCAAAATGCAAACCATTTGTTACTGTGTTTACCAGTGTTTTTGTGACATATTTGACTGTCTTTGCAAATGTCAAATGGCTGTATGTGGTGCTAGACTGTATGTGGGCACTGGGTCTGCATTATTTGACCACCAGTCTCACCCTCTCAGCTGTTGGTCTGAATTAGAAAATGCAGCTTTTTTAGTGAGGTGGTTAAACGACTTCTGTCATACAGAGCGAACAGCGGAGTTCAGCTCTGCCTTCATCCCTCCTCTCTCTGTTTCTCTGCTTCTTTCTTTTTTCTCTCTCCCCTCCCCCAATCCCCTTCCATCCCTCTTTGTTTTCTTGCTCTCTTCCCTCAATGGGTACCACCCAACAACCTGCTTGTGATTGGTGGAAGTGGGCTGAGTGGGCGGATCTGTTTTTGTGCTTGTGAGTTTTTTACCAGTCCGAGCGAGCACAGGCTGTCAGTGTCAGAAGGGTTTCAGTGGGCAGCAGGCGAGACTTTCAGTCAGGCTGTGTCTCACTCAGACCACACTCTGCAGAGCAGACCTTCATTTTCAACCTCAGGACACAAAGGACTTTCTGTTTCTACACCACTGCCTACTTTCTAAGGCCAGGAGGAAAAACGGGATTTAAGATTGACCAACGCTGAGACGATATTTCTCTTTCTCTCTCTCTTCCTCCTTCCAGTCACTCTTTGTTTTCATCTTGCAGAATCCCTCCTACACAGAGGAGAGATCAGGAAAGGAGGGATCAAAATAAACATCAACAGAGAGAGTCTGCGTGGGTGGTCGTCCGACAGCCCTGCTGCACGGTGTCCCTGAGGAGGGAGGCTAATGTGCGTGGCATCACTGTGCTCCGGATCAGGGTCAGTGGAGAATGAGTCCGGCCGTGGAGGCTCAGACCATGCAGGCCAAGCAGCAGCAAACGCAGCATCAGCTACAACACTATCTGGAGAAAGGAGTCCCGCTTGAGCCCTTCATGCACCAGGTGGGGGGCCACTGCTGCGTGCTGCGTTTTGGAGAGCAGACCATCTGCAAGCCCCTCATCCCCCAAGAGCACCAGTTCTACAAGAGCCTACCCAGCGCCATGAGGAAGTTCACCCCCCAGTACCGAGGTAAGACTGTACCCCCTAACCTCTACCACACCTCCACTGCCATCTACTGTGTGTGACTGGGCTGTCTCTTTTGACCATATCCCATTCCCCCTCTCGCTATTTCCTGATTGGTGTGGAATGCGATGGGAAAATAGGTTAGCTCATTATTGCAGGTGCATGCATTTTTTTTCTCTGCACTTTTCCTTGTTCACGGTCCATGTTAGTCCAAGGTATTATGATATAGGGTGTTTTTTAGGGAGTCGAACGGTGTCCCTTCACAGATGGATCAGGTGGGTTCTGTCAATTCTCTAAGGCCCAGGTTAGGACTTTGCAGCCAGCCAGGATGCTGTGCGGTAGGCGGTGCTGTTGGATCTGGCCACAGGAGGGCGATGTAGCAGTGGAGCACCACCAGGGTGTGCTGTCCTGTGTGTAGAAGCATTGGAGGTAAGTCACAGACAGGTAGGAGCTGTGTTTCTCTACACAGAGAGCATACAGAGCAGGTAGAATGCAGTATAGTACACATGAAGACCGTGTGTGTGTGTGTGTGTGTGTGTGTGTGCGCACACACGCAGAGAAATGCTTTCTAACATTTTCAGAAATAATTCAGCAAGGAGCGGGTTAAATCTATCATACGATGACATCAGTATCTAAGGTTTGAGGTTCAGAAGGCAGGGTCCTAAAGTCCACCATATCTTGTTAACTCTCACTGTTCACCACCAGTGCTGCGTCTCCCCTCCGCTGTTTAGCCCTTTAACAGTGGGTTATCTAACACTACGGGTCACTGCAGCTGTTTGTCTTTAGTACCTGACAGACAAGTGAACCTGTGTGTGTAAACCGGGGGCTTTCTATATCCTTTTTAACATTCTAAAACAAGGCTGTGGCTTGATACTCAGTTGCTTTGGATCTCATATACTCACACCACAAAATGTGCTCTGATCCTATAGGAGCCAATGAATCCTAGACTTTATCTCACTTTTTAATCTTCAACTGTTTGTCCCTTTGCGCTACTGTACCCTTCCATGTCAATTTGCAGCGGTTGTGTTCTATGCATCCCACCCCCAGAGGGGAATCATCCCCACAGAGAGAGGTTAGGGTGGTTTTGGATGGGGCAGGGTGGGGGATGTCTCATGAGGGAGGGGGGTTAGAATGTTGTACATACGGGATGGGCAGAATGACGTCAGAGTGACTGAGGGATTGAAATAGGCTTTGAGTTCATCCGTCTGGTTCATCTACAGAGACTATGTATGCTGCTGTGCTGTTCTCTCACTGTACAACTTGTTGTAAGGCAATATGCATAGGTTTACATGATTTGTGGTTTTTGGTACTCTGGTGTTGGTGACAGTGTGTTTAAGATGTTTGATTTTATTTACTGTGTAATAATATTACTACTATAATGGTTGGAGAAACCATCTCAAATCACTTCAAATAAATCTGATTTTTAACTGCATCTGCTTGAGCCTTGTGTGGTTTCTGTTTTGGAGTGACTTTCCTTTTCTGCATGAGTGATAGTATAATATTGTGTGTGTTTACACAACAACATACTGTACACATATATACACACAAGATTTCCATAATGTCACAGCCTCTATCTGTTGTCTCCATGCCCCATATCACCCTCTGCCTCTCTCTCTCTGTGTCTATGTGGAGTTGGGAGATCTGTATCTCTGTTTTGTTATAAAGTTGTTTGTCCAGGTCCTTTGATCAGGTTGAGAGAAGCCAGGGCAGACGCCTCTGTAAGTTAAAAAAAAGTAAAAAAGTAAAAAAAGAATGCTGGACAGCAAAAATAGTTGGGGGTAAGACTCCAAATACTTCCCAGTTTCTTGTTTGCTGCTGAGAAATGAAAATAAGAGTTTCATCAAGAGACGGTCAAAAGAACCATTGCTGTTTCTGAGGTTGATATCTTACGGGTTTGTCTTCTTCCTTTCCTCTCTCTCTCTCTCTCTTTCTCTCTCTCAGGTGTGGTATCTGTGGGTTTTGAAGAGGATGAGGAGGGCAACCTGTGTCTCATAGCGTACCCCCTGCACAGTGACTCTGGGGTTGGGCACCTGGAGAATATAGATCTGACGGTCAACGGCGAGCCATACAGCAAGATGCTGCACTGGGGCAACAAGCAGCTGTCTGCCCGGAGTCTGCTGGACTCACACGAAGACAAGGACATGAGGTGAGACGAGACAGATTGAAACTCTGTTACGGAGACTTACTATGACCCTGATGAAGAGACATGCAGGGCACCAGAGTTGGTGATTGTTATGGTGAACACACGCAATCACTGACACATAACTGACAGACTCACACTAACACAGAAAACACTGAAATACAAGCAGGCAGGACCCATCTGATGTGAATAGATGGTGTGACCAGGCTGGGGTTAGATAGAGCCAGATGGTTATGGAACAGAGCCCTGATCGCCAGGCCAGGAGGGGCAGAGCACAAGGGGAAGAGTAAAGGGTAGGGAAGCGACAGGACAGTCAAAGTTGATGCTATTTGACCAAGCATACACTTATAATATGCCGATCTTTGTCATGTACCTTCCATATAACATTACCTGACACCTATGCTGAGACACAATGTATCAAAGGTTCTAGAACGTACACTTAATGGTACAATAGGGAGACTCCCTCCCTGCTCTCCACCCCGCCTGACTCCACTCTCTTCCCCAGTCATAAGCATGAGGAGGAGGAGCTGGAGTGGCTGCAGCAAGAGGAGGTGCCTCTAGAAGGCAGCAACGCCATCCAACACAACCCCTGGAGACTCCAACTCCAACAGAAACACCTGCAGAGGATGAAGGAGAACGCCAAGCACCGCAACCAGTACAGTATCCTCTCATTACCATAACTACTCTAAACATCAGGCCATCCAGCACCTGCCTGCAGGGGTTTTCCACATACCTGATCTTATTACTGTGTGCTACTGCCTATTTCTTCACTCTGCAGAATCTTGTGCCCAATGTCGCCTCACAATCTTACATATAATGTACTTGTGACATATGTGTTTAAGTGAAGTAGATTGATGTGAGGAAAGGCTAAAGATGGATTTGTGTCGGGTCCATCTGAATTAGTGTCCGCTGAGAGGGAGTCAGGTCTTCCTACTGCATTAGTGAAGAGTTGTCTCCAACCAGGTCCATTAGAACATGTGATTCTCCTATGGCCAAAGGCTCCTTGACTCAGGACCCCTTCCCAGAATTCATCCTGCTGGAGAACCTGACGTGGCGACACACGGTTCCGTGTGTGCTGGACCTGAAAATGGGAACGCGGCAGCACGGTGACAACGTGTCCGAGGAGAAGAAGGTCATGCAAATCCGCAAGTGCCAGCAAAGCACCTCAGCCTCCATCGGAGTACGCCTCTGTGGCATGCAGGTGGGCACAAACTTGTGTGTTATTGATGGGGATGGGCCAGAATTGTAGAGCCTGACATGATCTATTGGGGAGTCATAGCTTAGTTTTAGTTCAGCAGAAAAATTAATTTATGAACCCTTCCATCTCCTACCTCTCTCTCAGGTATACCAGTCAGACTCGGGTCAGCTCATGTTCATGGATAAATACATTGGGCGTAAACTGACCCTGTCGGGCTTTAAGGAAGCCTTGTTCCAGTTCTTCCATGACGGGCGGCGTCTGCGGCGTGAGCTGCTCTCCCCGGTGTTGCGGAGGCTCAGGGAGATGCAGGCAGCCCTGGAGAGCTGTGAGTCCTACCGCTTCTATTCCTCCTCCCTACTGATCATCTATGACGGCGAGCCGCCCTGCACACACGCACACAGGGCCCCCGAGGACGGTTTGTCTGAGGAGGAAGTGGAAGAGGATGAAGAGGCAGGTGCATTTGGGTTTACCCGCAGTAGTAGTGGTAGCGCTGGTGGTGGGTGCCTGGCAGCCCGATCTGATACAGGCCCTGACCCGGCGGTGGACGTGAGGATGATTGACTTTGCACACACCACCTGCCCCGACTTTGTGGAGGACAGTGTGGTGCACGAGGGCCAGGACAGTGGCTACATCTTTGGTCTGCAGAACCTCATCGCCATCATCTCCAAGCTGGAGGACCACAGCACAGACTAAAACAGTCTCTCTTTTGGACTCATGGAAGAAGCATCACACTGGACTACAGAGGCTGGCCTTAGGGGCATGCTGAACATTGCTGTAGCCTGTTTTCCACAAGGTCCTTGTTTCTGTTCTTGGTGCTTCTTTTGGGTGTTTTTGTTTGTGTCCCTGGGGGATAAAAAGGGCCCTGATAGTTCATGTTTAAAGAGACATTTGCGATCTTCAGTTAACTCAGTGAGTTGTCACCCTTATCTGCTTACTCTTTTACAAACTTGATTATTTTACCCAGTGAAAGGAAGTCCATGACCGCAAGCACGGATTCCAACGGTTCCTGCTGCCTAATATACACACAAACACATGCACTGATGTTGTGTGCTACTGATGGGGCAGATTTGAGAAAGCAAAAGAGAGAAACTGCTGTACCTGTGTGAAATTAAAGTTGCTAAGGGAAAACCTCTTCCATTTTTCTACTATACCAGTTTATTTTGCCATCCCGTTCCCTTTGGATTCAAAGAAGAGACTGCGGTGTATTCAGATTGTAAGCTATTAGATTACAAGAGGCCTTTTACAGGTAACTGCCCAAATCAAGGAAGCACCAACATAGTGTCTTAATGGGCCACCACGAGCCAGAACAGTTTCAATGCACCTTGGCATAGATTCTACTTTATTGCGACACCATTCTTCCACAATAAGTTCCATAATTTGTTGTTTTATTTATGGTGGTGTAAAACGCTGTCTCGTGCTGCTCCGTAATCTCCTATAAGTGTTCAGTTGGGTTGAAATCTGGTGACTGAGACACACCCACAAAATAAAAAATTATACTAAAATACACACACCCTATAAACCCCCTGTGCTCCTTTGCAACCCCTCTTTCAAAGTCACTGAGATCTCTTCTAGCCATAGTAGCCAAACTAGTGGGCAACTGGGCATTTTCATACATTACCCTAAGCATGATGGGATGTTAATTGCTTAATTAACTCAGGAAGCACACCTGTGTGGAAGCACCTGCTTTCAATATACTTCGTATCCCTCATTTACTCAAGTGTTTCCTTTATTTAGTCAGGTACCTGTAGATCTATTTATTTGACATGTTTCTTAAACTAAAACGTGTAAAAAAGAAAGTGAATGGAGATACAAAGACTACATTCCATGTTATTAATCTGATTATTAATTAATATTGTTGTTTTATGTTCAGATATCTCCTATCTTGTATCTGTCTTGTCCACATTTTGTTGGAGAAATAAAACAATTTTTGGTTGTGGCAAATGCTCTGCCCTCTATTTCTATCCCTTTGTGTACTAATACTGTGTTATACAGTGATGTCGGGCTTCATCTCACTAAATCCAGACAACAACCAGCAATGGGTTGAGTGCCTAAGGGGTGTAACGGTAAGTGACATTTTAACATTTTTACAGAAGAGTAAAACAACTTGTATTGCTAGTGTTTTCTGCTTCTACAGTAAAACAGCCATCTTGCTGGAATCCATAGTTGGTGAAACTGCCACATCAGTTTGGCATATTACAACAACAAAGAAGTTACTTCAAACAACCAACACTTTCTTTCCCTCGTACATCATTGCACGCATGACAGAACACCACAATATGTTCTGCAATTATAATAGAAAATGTATCGCGCTGCCAGTCTCTGAATAAAGAAACTGGGGACAAACAGTGGTGCTGTTTCACCTTATGCAGATTTCAACTTTAACCCCCACATTGAAATGTCACTTGTCTTTTTGGAACCAATGAAATATACTAATTTACTCCAACACTGTCCAATCTGCCAAACGTACTCCCACCGAATCCAATTGGTTGTAATGGCTCTTCATGTTTTTACATGGAAAACTAGTGTAACCCCTGATTTATAATAGAAAGCTGGCAATGCTCTTAGTTTACATTTATTTGATGGAGGGAAAGGTCATATTGTGTGGGCGAGTGATGACTGGGAATGCCTCACAGTGCCCGCACATTTATGAAAGATTTAATCCAGGATTAGTTTGGAGAACTGCAGCTCCATAATGTCCATCATGATGCAGTCCCACCACCACCTGCTTAGTCAGGGGGAAAGACCTGACCACAGGGTCAGACTGCTCTCCGATAACATCTAAGAATTGAGGCTGGAATTCCCATCTAAATAACAGGAGTATCACTTTCAGTTTTTTTAAATGTCAGATGGCCCTTTTATCATAATCCCATTGGGCTGCTGAGACACAAAGGCTCGGCTCCAGAGCGTCACAAATGCTGTACATAGCTACATGATCCAGAGAGGAATATAGAGACTGTGTATGTGATGGGGGCAGATGGGGCTGGTACTACAATGTGAGGTCATGAGATGAGAGATGAGGGGAGATTGTGTCTCTGCCAGCCACGGTCAGGTCCTAACCAGTCTGAAGAAAAAAGGAGAAGAGAGTGAATCAGCCAGTCTTGGGAGGAATGGTATGAGTCACAGGCTTCTGAAAACACGTGATTCACTCATGGAATGGATCCCTAACACTCAGACAGCTCTTCTCTCTCTCTCTCCTGAGTACACAGCGTTGATAGACCATTATCTGCCTAGTGCCCTCTCTGCGAAACACAGCAGCTCAACTTTGTCTTTCATGCTATGTGCTCTACTTCAATACATAGCATGTATGGGGGACTGACCATCAGAGATGCTTTCTCCCATACACACATGCCATTTTCTCTGTTTATCAGTGCTTATTGCTATTTGTCTCTTGTTTCTCTGGTTAGGTTGACTGATGTTAGGGAAGTCTCATGTTATGAAATGTTAAACCTCGGTACCGTTTGTGGAGCAGGTCTTACCCACTGTCTGACGTGCCCCAGAGGACACCACTCCAATTTCAGGGTAAACAGCTGGGTGAAACAGGGTGGTGGCGGTACTCCACATTCCTGTGTGAGATTGCAGAGAGAGAGATGGGGGGATTAGATCGAGTATAAACTGTCATATTTCAGTCTCTTGGAAAGTGGTTTTAGGTGATGATGTAACAGAAAAGCCGCCGAGTGGACTGTTTTATCTACTAGGCTGAATGTGTTGTCCATACCCTTGCCCTTCTTTATAACTATGCTCAGGCTACCAATGCAACTGGCCCAGTTGTATAACAGTGGTACATAATCACTAAGGCAACAGCAGTGATTTTTAGCATTTTTAGGTTTTCTCTGAAGCTGAGGATAAAGTGGTGTCCCAGAATCTGATGTTTGATCACACAACATCAAACACTCACCTCTATTTCAAACAAAAGTATTAACAGAATATTCGGTAAGTATTCAAACCCCTTTTTCCACATGGCAGCAATTATAGCCTCGAGTCTTCTTGGGTATGACGCTACAAGCTTGGCACACCTGTATTTGGGTAGTTTATCCCATTTGTCTCTGCAGATCCTCAAGCTCTGTCAGGTTGGACAGGGAGCGTTGCTGCAGAGCTATTTTCAGGTCTCTCCAGAGATGTTCGATTAGGTTCAAGTCCAGGCTCTGTCCTTGAGTGGCCCAGCCATTCAGAGATTTGTCCTGTAGGCACTCCTGCGTTGTCATGGCTGTGTGCTTAGGGTCATTGTCCTGTTGGAAGGTGAACCTTCGCCCCCCAGTCTGAGTTCCTGAGCAGGTTTTCATCAAGGATCTCTCTGTACTTTGCTCCGTTCATCTTTCCCTCGATCCTGACAAACATCCCCACAACACGAAAAAACATCCCCACAACATGATTCTGCCAACACTATGCTTCACCGTAGAGATGGTGCCAACATCATGCTTCACCGTAGAGATGGTGCCAACACTATGCTTCACCGTAGAGATGGTGCCAACACTATGCTTCACCGTAGAGATGGTGCCAACACCGTGCTTCACCGTAGAGATGGTGCCAGGTTCCCTCCATATATGTTGCTTGGTATTCAGGCCAAAGAGTTCAATCTTGATTTCATCAGACCAGAGAATCTTGTTTCTCGTGGTCTGAAAGTCTTTATGATTTTGGCAAACTCCAAGTGGGCTGTCATGTACCTTTTTACTGAGGAGTGGCTTGCGTCTGGCCATAAAGGCCTGAATGATGGAGCACTGCAGAGATGCTGGTCTTTCTAGAAAGTTCTCCCATCTCCACGGAGGAACTCTAGAGCTCTGTCAGAGTGACCAAGGCCCTTCTCCACCGATTGCGCAGTTTGACCGGGCGGCCAGCTCTTGGAAGAGTCTTGGTGGTTCCAAACTTCTTCCATTTAAGAATGATGGATGCCACTGTGTTCTTGGGGACCTTGAATGTTGGTACCCTTCCTTAGAAGCCTCGACACAATCCTGTTTCGGAGCTCTACGGACAATTCCTTTGACCTCATGGCTTGGTTTTTGCTCTGACATGCACTGTCAACTGTGGGACCTTATATAGACGTGTGTTCCTTTCCAAATCATGTCCAATCAATTGAATTTACCACAGGTATACTCCAATCAAGTCGTAGAAACATATCAAGGTTGATCAATGGAAACAGGATTCACCTGAGCTCAATTTCGAGTCTCATAGCAAAGGGTCTGAATACTTATGTAAATAAGGTATTTCTGTCTTATTTTTATAAATTTGCAAATTATTTCAAAAACAGTTTTCACTTTGTTATTATGGGGTATTGTGTGTAGATTGCTGATTAACTATTTTTATTTTATCCTTTTTAGAATAAGTCTGTAATGTTACAGAAAGGATGAAAAATACTGAATCTGAATACTTTCCGAAGGCAGCGTATGCTGCACGACCATTATTTGTCTGTTTATGTAATTCTCCAGTGAGTTACATGCGCTTCACCTATACTTCAAAACTGAGTTTTAGCTCTCCTATTTTTCTTCCTAAACCTCATTCTGCCTCCTCTAAAGGACAGAGATATCTACAATTTCTAAACATGTGTGTCTAGCCGAAGGCCATTCTTAATATACACTCCCTGGTTAACTTGGGTTGATGTTGTCACTCCTGGGCCTCACACAGTATCAGTCTCATACCGTTTGCCTGAAATCAAAAGGAGACAGAATGCTGCAGAATTGAAGCTTAGTTTCTCATGCATAAACCCTTCCAACTGAGTCCCCCACAAACACCCAATTTCATACACACACACACTTACATGCCTGCCAAAACTCACGAACAGATTAAGCGGGATTAAGAGTTCCGGGAAGACCAAATTGGGCACAACAAGAAGCATGCAAATGTCAAAAGGCATGAAGGGAAATAATAAACTAATTTAAACAAACAGACTTGTACAGCTCATCTTTGTTGGACTGAGTAGACTATAGTTTGATGGATGCAGACTTCACCGCACACCAATTCCCTATCAGTCCCATCGCTCACTCAGTCCCTCCTGACTTCTTTCAGACAGGTAGGTACTCAGACAGTCACAGAATCCCTCTCTGTCGCGCAAAGGCTTGTAAGGGCTAACTCACATTTCTTGTGTGCTCTGCTGCTTTTGCCTCTCGAAATGGAGTATGCATGTGTGTGCGTCTAAACAAGCCAGTGTTGTTATGGTTGTGCTGGGCATGGTTTGACAGAGGTTCAATTCAGTGATTTGATACTGCTCTAAGTAAGCCAGTGCATTGAAACAATAATGGAATCTAAGTGAAAATGACTGCTTCTTTTGAGTGCCCTCAACCCTGCCACTCGTCAGGTTTAGTTAGTTCTCTGTCAACACCTGCTAAAATGCAAACCCATTTGATCCTGATATAACACCTTTGTACACTACTCCCAGTCAAAAGTACTGTACTGTGATCTTGGAATCACATTGGGCCCAATTCAGACTTGCCTTTCCTATGCACGCCGTTCCTACACACTTCTCAGCATTTGGTATCCAGACGTAACATTATGCAGGTGCGTAACGTGCTTTGCAGGCGTGGTTCCCTTGCACGTGCAGAAAACATATTTAATTCCAACTCTGAAAACCCTCCCACCTGCTGGCCAACAGATTTTCTTGTGGGGTTTTCATTCAATAGGGTTTTCAGTACATTTATGACAAGCCATTCTTTTTAATTTGGTGTAGACTTTTTTAATTAGAAGTTTCTCGACAGACTCAATAGAATACAGTGCCTTGCGAAAGTATTCGGCCCCCTTGAACTTTGCGACCTTTTGCCACATTTCAGGCTTCAAACATAAAGATATAAAACTGTATTTTTTTGTGAAGAATCAACAACAAGTGGGACTCAATCATGAAGTGGAACGACATTTATTGGATATTTCAAACTTTTTTAACAAATCAAAAACTGAAAAATTGGGCGTGCAAAATTATTCAGCCCCTTTACTTTCAGTGCAGCAAACTCTCTCCAGAAGTTCAGTGAGGATCTCTGAATGATCCAATGTTGACCTAAATGACTAATGATGATAAATACAATCCACCTGTGTGTAATCAAGTCTCCGTATAAATGCACCTGCACTGTGATAGTCTCAGAGGTCCGTTAAAAGCGCAGAGAGCATCATGAAGAACAAGGAACACACCAGGCAGGTCCGAGATACTGTTGTGAAGAAGTTTAAAGCCGGATTTGGATACAAAAAGATTTCCCAAGCTTTAAACATCCCAAGGAGCACTGTGCAAGCGATAATATTGAAATGGAAGGAGTATCAGACCACTGCAAATCTACCAAGACCTGGCCGTCCCTCTAAACTTTCAGCTCATACAAGGAGAAGACTGATCAGAGATGCAGCCAAGAGGCCCATGATCACTCTGGATGAACTGCAGAGATCTACAGCTGAGGTGGGAGACTCTGTCCATAGGACAACAATCAGTCGTATATTGCACAAATCTGGCCTTTATGGAAGAGTGGCAAGAAAGCCATTTCTTAAAGATATCCATAAAAAGTGTTGTTTAAAGTTTGCCACAAGCCACCTGGGAGACACACCAAACATGTGGAAGAAGGTGCTCTGGTCAGATGAAACCAAAATTGAACTTTTTGGCAACAATGCAAAACGTTATGTTTGGCGTAAAAGCAACACAGCTGAACACACCATCCCCACTGTCAAACATGGTGGTGGCAGCATCATGGTTTGGGCCTGCTTTTCTTCAGCAGGGACAGGGAAGATGGTTAAAATTGATGGGAAGATGGATGGAGCCAAATACAGGACCATTCTGGAAGAAAACCTGATGGAGTCTGCAAAAGACCTGCGACTGGGACGGAGATTTGTCTTCCAACAAGACAATGATCCAAAACATAAAGCAACATCTACAATGGAATGGTTCAAAAATAAACATATCCAGGTGTTAGAATGGCCAAGTCAAAGTCCAGACCTGAATCCAATCGAGAATCTGTGGAAAGAACTGAAAACTGCTGTTCACAAATGCTCTCCATCCAACCTCACTGAGCTCGAGCTGTTTTGCAAAGAGGAATGGGAAAAAATTTCAGTCTCTCCATGTGCAAAACTGATAGAGACATACCCCAAGCGACTTACAGCTGTAATCGCAGCAAAAGGCGGCGCTACAAAGTATTAACTTAAGGGGGCTGAATAATTTTGCACGCCCAATTTTTCAGTTTTTGATTTGTTAAAAAAGTTTGAAATATCCAATAAATGTCGTTCCACTTCATGATTGTGTCCCACTTGTTGTTGATTCTTCACAAAAAAATACAGTTTTATATCTTTATGTTTGAAGCCTGAAATGTGGCAAAAGGTCACAAAGTTCAAGGGGGCCGAATACTTTTGCAAGGCACTGTATATGGAGAGAACTGTTCAAAATATTAGGGATAACTGAAAGAAAGACATGTAAATACACATTAGTGTCCTTTTCAGCACCAATTGGTAGATTTAAAAAATAATCAGATCTTAAATAATATATAAGGTTAGGAAAGTGTTTATGAATAAAAAAAAAGTCATGGTTTGGAGAGCCTTTACGCACAAAATATATTGATGAATCAAAAATAGTGGTTGATTAATCCTGAAAGTTGCCAAATTCAATTGTTCAATCCATTAAATATTGAAAGGTGAGAAAAGTGTACAACGGGTTGAACAGTAGTCCTATAACTCTACCTTAATAATCCTCACTAATTATGGAACTGTGATGACAACGGTCCAGTCGCCATGAACCATGTGCCAGGCTCCAGGATTAAACTGCTATCTATGGTCTGCATTCCATAAATAGGCTACAGGTCCCAAATTATTGCACAATTTGTATTACATTAGCCTAACAACCCACTATTGCTAGCGATGCTCAGGAACAACCACACCAACGTGGAAGAGGAAACAATGGCTACCGATAGGGGATCATATTTAACACGATACAAGGTCTGTTTTGGAGGCGTTGTGCAGTCCTTTGTTGGCTTCACAGGTGCTACTTATACTGTACAGAGGACCTTGATAGTTCTTCACCATTGGGCTCAAGTGACCTTCACATCTGTAAGGGGGGTTTAACCACATTTAGAGATGGAGGGAGAGATAGCAAGATAGAAGGGAGCAAGGAAAGGACAAGAGGACAAATCAGGCCAAGATGAAATTAGAATCTTATATAAGGGCGGCGGTGACGTCATTTGACATAGCAGAGCAAGAATTAGCCCAATGTTCCTGTTAGGGCTGGTCCCACAGCCTGCGCTGTTAAACAGGCTTAAATGAACATCCAAATGACTTTAATGAGATATTAATGACACACCCTGCTTCATCACAAACCAGCATTATTGATATATGATCACTCAATTAAGTGGATACAGTATGTTGACAATTTACTGTCCATAAGAATTATTACTGTCATGCATTGATGCATGTTATTTTGGCTATACATCAAGTTAATCTTATTGTACTGTTGGCCATAATGCATTTATCTCCAATAGCGATTGGGTTGTACTTCTATGTAAATCATCATCCTTAATTCCTCATCCTCACTCTGGTTATAGAAGTGTTTGTTGTCCTGAAAACAAAATTGCTGTGAGTTTGCTAAATCTGAACAAAAAATGTAATGCAAGGGATTCTAATGATGCGCTCTCTCTCTCTCTCATCCCCTCCCTCTTTCTCTTAATTACATCGTCTTTGCAATAATAATAGCTGCCCTCCCCAATCCTTGTCCCTCTGTATCTCTGACGCTGAATTTGGGTTTACATAACCGTTGTCGTGTGCCCAGGAGAGGAGGATGTGAGTGGTGAAGGGGAGGGATGCTGCCTGTTTCTGTGTTTGTATCCCAGCAGCTAAACCGCTCAGGTCCAGTAGCAGTACTGAGAGTCCAAGTGGAGATGGATGGAGTGAGACATAGTTAACTGGGTGATTTGATCTCTATAACCCCAACACATAGGGTTCATCATCCATGTTGTTGGCCGTGTTGTTGACCTTAATCAGTGCTATCCTCATACACAGTGAATAGGGCAGGGATGTGTATTGTGTCATCTGTAGGAAGCCAAAGACTATGTTTAAGACTTTTGAATGCATTATATTCTATTAAATTCCATCACATGGAAAACCCCAATAACAGGATGTTCTAGAGATCCAATACATTAATAACGACACTGAAAGAACAGTAATTGACTGACTCAGTCATACACAAACATGCCCCCACACCTAGCCGGCTGCTGTATATTTAGCCGCCTCTAAAAATAAGAAGGAAAAGAACCGTCTAATCTGGAGAGGACGCAAATTAACTGTCCACCCCCGTCACCATGTGTTCTTGTTCCCAGATCAGCTTCCCACTCCTCAGGCTATCTGCAGGTCTCTACTGCACGTCTGCACATTTCTCTGTGTGGTCGTGTGTTTCTCTACATGTACGCGGTTACGAGATCATGCAGATATACAGTCCCCACCCTGAAGAAAAATCTGTCTGAGTGTTTGGTCAGAGCAAATATATTTTTGGTATGGTAGCCTACTTGTGCGGTCTGTGAGTGTGATCCCCGGCTACTCATAAGATCATAGAAAACTCTATGCCACTCATAGTGTTCTCAAATGAAAAACTCACTTTCCAGCCTTAGGGATGGAAAATACAAATCCCTTGTGAACCACTCAGACATGCACTTCAGACATCTCTGTCCATTGACCGAGAGACGCATGTCTCCTTTGGGGGCAACCTCACGAGGAAAAATAGAACAACCAATACCAAAAGCTTTCAGAAAAAGCAGAGCAACAACATCAGTCTTAGTGTCAATACGGGTCTGACACGTTGCTGTCAGTAATGTATTTCTGAAACAACTATAAATAAATATACATGTATTTAGTCTATAATCACAATATCCAATCAATCAGCTCATGGAGAAGAAGGTAGTAAGATTTGTACTGATGGAATCGAGCCTAAAAAATATATTTTGACCTTATTAATCAATTAGAGAGGATGGAAGCAGGTAAAGTGACAGCAGCTGATCAAGCTGCATGGGTCCATCAAATCACTTAACATCCAGATTGGGTTAGGTTGGAGGTCCTAATGAATAGAATGATGATAATACCTGAGAAGACAGTGTTTGGAGGATATATTGGCACGGGTGTTTTTAGCCACGAGATGAAGTTGAGTTACCAACATATTCAAATAATGATTTACATATTTTCATTTTTTTTTAAAATGATGCTGAATTTATTCATACTATTTCATCCTTCCACAAGATAGTCTCAACACAAATCTAAGGTTGCTACCCAAGCTGGCTGGTCGATCGGTTTGCATGCCAGAGACGCGACCCAGTCGTTCCGTCTTGTTGAACTGTATCTATGGCCGCGACCTAGTCATTCATTTTAAATTTTCCATGGCCATACTGGCTGGCAACGTTCTTATCCCTTGCTTGCTAGCTAGCCAACTACGGCTAACTTACAGTAGCGCCAAAAATTTCAGCCAGAATAACAGCAAAGTAGCTGCATTTGCATTTGTTTAAGATGTTTTCTATTGACATTTATTTGGGTACATCTGTAACAATGAGCTAATGATGAGCGATTTCGCCTGACATAGAAAATGTGCTCTCTTGTCAGGACACTGTTGTTCAGAGAAGCTAGCCAACAACACAGCTAACACAATCACTTCAAACTGAAGCTGGAAAGACAGCAAACTAGCTGCATTTTGTTTCGTTTTACCTGTTTTCTATTGACAATTTTTTGTATATATCATTGAAAATGATGCCATCTGATTCATGATTTTGACTGGCTGAGAAAAGCTGTCCGTCTGTCTCGTCCTGACTCCTGACACGTTCATTACTATGGGACAGCTGGAGATTGAATTTAAATATTGAAACAATGTTGCAAATGTTGGAGAGACAGACAGCAAGGTCTATACAAATCTCCACTGTTGAAAACCAAATGTTAGTCTAAAAGAAATGTGAGAATGTCTAGATGCTTTTTATAGCAGAGATCAAGTTTATGAATTGCCTGGCTGGGCTGATGAGACAGTGGATTGCGCAGTGAGATGGAACAGAATAAATAAGCATTTCAACGTCATAGCTTTAGCCGGTGGTAACTTGTGGAATAGACATCGTCTGGAATGCATTTTTAACAAATCAGCATCCAGGATTAGACCCACCCGTTGTTGATAAACACAAGAAACTGTTGAGAGTGAAAAACCCAGGAGTGTTGCATTTCTTGACACACTCGAACCGGTGCACCTGGTACCTACTGCCATACACTGTTCAGAGGCACTTACATTTTTGGTCTTGCCCATTCACCCTCTGAATGGCACACACACAATCCATGTCTAAATTGTCTCAAGTCTACACTGACTGAAGTGGATTGAACAAGTGACAACAATAAGGGATCATTGCTTTCACCTGGATTCACCTGGTCAGTCTGTCATGGAAAGTATACTCAGTGAATATGCTGTCCCCTCAGGGACTCTGTGCAATAGAGGTACTCTGATACCTAAGTATGTTTACCTAACTGAAGGTAAGAGAGACACAGCTTCTTTCTTTCATGACCACCCAACCAGATCGAAGGACATGTAGCCACTGGGAGGGAGTTGCCTAGCACTCCAGAAATCTGATGCTTCTTCTGATCACTGATCTTTCATCACCTTTTCAGCACTTCTACAGTCTAGTTTTCATACACGTCTTTATGATCTCTGTCTTCACTGGTAACATAATTGTATCCAGGAATTCAAGATCACTTTACATGGCATGTCCATTCAAACACACATTGCTTTCCATGATACAAAACATTATTATTCTCATATCATATTCATAGACAAAGAATTGGACTTGGACTTTTTAAGGTCTAAAAAACAGCATTGAGCAGTTCAGAAGAAATGTTTAATATCTGACATGTACACTGAAAATCAGTCTTTGTACAAAAAACAGGCACAAAATGCAGATAAATGGACAAAAGAAACAGAAATAGGCTAGATAATAGATTTACTGTTTCAGAGGGTAAGAGAGACTATGATAGAGTGACTAGGCAAGTTGGTATTTGTTTGTCCTCACCTCTCTTAGCTCTCTATTCCGTGTCATTATGTAACCAAGCTGAACAAATATGTCTTTATCTAAGGGTAGACAAGCGAGCCCAGGCTGTAACCAAGAGTCTTTGTGTTTCTCGGTCTCTTGCTCTCTGTGTTTTTGCTGTCATAAAATATGTTTGAAGTTGATGTTAGTTTGTGGCCCAGTGAGCTCTCCCATTATGTATACTTCCAAATGGATCCTAGTCAGCAGAATGACTGTGTAGGCTATGCTACACAGTTAGAATTGTTGTATTTGTATTTATTATGGATCTCCATTAGCTGCTGCCAAGGCAGCAGGGGCCCACCCCCATTCCTGGGGCCCATCAAAATTAAGGCAGTTTATACAATTTTAAAAACATTACAATACATTCAGACTGTGTGCACTTAGGCCCATACTCCACCACTACCACATATATACAGTACAAAATCTCTGTGTGTGTGTGTGTGTGTGTGTGTGTGTGTGTGTGTGTGTGTGTGTGTGTGTGTGTGTGTGTGTGTGTGTGTGTGTGTTTATGCGACTGTTTGTGTTGCTTCACAGTCCCTGTTGTTCCATAGGGTGTTTTTATTATCTGTTTTTTAAACGAATTTTACTGCTGCATCAGTTACTTGATGTGGAATAGAGTTCCATGTAGTCATGGCTCTATTTAGTACTGTGCGCCTCCCATAGTCTGTTCTGGACTTGGGGACTGTGAAGAGACCTCTTGTGGCATGTCTTGTGGGGTATGCATGGGTTTCCTAGCTGTGCGCCAGTAGTTCAAACAGACAGCTCGATGCATTCAACATGTCAATACCTCTCATAAATACAAGCAATGATGACCTCAATCTCTCCTCCACTTTGAGCCAGGAGAGATTGACATGCAAATTATTAATATTAGCTCTCTGTGTATATCCAAGGACCAGCCGTGCTGCCCTGTTCTGAGCCAATTGCAATTTTGATAAATCCTTTTTTGTGGCACCTGACCACACGACTGAACAGTAGTCAAGGTGCGACAAAACTAGGTCCTGTAGGACCTGCCTTGTTGATAGTGTTGTTAAGAAGGCAGGCAGAGCATCACCTTATCAAAGACATACTTCTCCCATCTTAGCTGCTGTTGTTGTATCAATATGTTTTGACCATGACAGTTTACAATCCAGGGTAACTCCAAGCAGTTTAGTCACCTCAACTTGCTCAATTTCCACATTATGTATTACAATATTTAGTTGAGGTTTAGGGTTTAGTGAATGATTTGTCCCATATACAATGATTTTACTTTAAGAAATATTTAGGACTAACTTATTTCTTACCACCCAATCTGAAACTAACTGTAACTCTTTGTTGAGTGTTGCAGTCATTTCAGTCGCTGTAGTAGCTGACATGTATAGTGTTGAGTCATCCGCACACATAGACACTGGCTTTCCTCAAAGCCAGTGGCAATTCATTAGTAAAGATTGAAAAAAGTAATGGGCCCAGACAGCTGCCTTGTGGAATTCCTGATTCTATCTGGATTATGTTGGAGAGCCTTCCATTAAAGAACACCCTATGTGTTATGTTAGACAGGTAATCCTTTATCCACATTATAGCAGGGGGTGTAAAGCCATAACACATGTTTTTCCAGCAGCAGACTATGATCAATAATGTCAAAGGCTGCACTGAAGTCTAACAAAACAACCCCTACAATCTTTTTGTCATCACTTTCTCTCAGCTAATCATCAGTCATTTGTGTAAGTGCTGTGCTTGTTGAATGTCCTTATCTATAAGCATGCTGAAAGTTTGTTGTCAATTTTTTACTGTAAAATACCATTGTATCTGGTCAAACACAATTTTTTCCAAAAGTGTACTAAGGGTTGGTAACAGGCTGATTGATTGGCTATTTGAGCCAGTAAAGGGGGCTTCACTATTCTTAGGAGAATATTGTTTTGTGTGTTTGCTTTTTTTTACGGTGTAGGCCTAATAGAGAGCCCCTTTTCATCTTTGTCCATTAAATTACATATGCATAGATATTTCTTTGCTCAGTGGTATGCTTACAGGGCACTTTTCTCAACAATACATTTACAATACAATAAACACTCCACTCCTCTGTCCACTGAAGAGTTCATCACTAGCTTCCATAGCCACAAGGTCATAATTATGGCTAAACCTTGCCCATTTCTATAATTTATCTTCTTAAAATTGTATTTTAAACCTAACCTTAACCACACTACTAACCTTGTGCCTAGCCCTGTCCTTATATTAAAATAAGAAATATATTGTTGTTTTTTTAACTTTGTGACTGTGGAATCTGATTTGGCAATAGAAGCAAGAGGAAACCCACTGAAGACTGCGGAAAAACAACCTCGAACAAAAAATGGTATAAGGCTGACCTCTGGTGGCAGTCAAATGTTGTGACTACAACAGCTTTGACTTCGAATCTGTTTTTTTATGGTATTTTGTTGTTCTTTATTGCTGAGAGGTGTAGTTAACTGCCCAAGTGCAGTCAAAAAACGTAATTTCAAGTGTTTTATATATATTTTATAAATGAGTTAATGACCAATAAGAAAGAGAGTTCCAAACCTCTCTACCAATAAGAGCTAGTTTTCAGTTTTCCCCTCCCCACCACCCCATGTTGGCGTTCGTTTTGCAAGGCCCGGTGCCCTTGGTGGGGGAGAGTTCACTTAAGGACCACTGGAATGCTCTAAAATGAGCAAACTACACCAATCCAATCAATTTTTTTGCTTGACAAAGTACTCTTGGTAAGGGACTGTGCGTTATTTATAATGAGTGATACTTGGAGAAAACCGGACCTCTGTGAAATAAAAATGGATGGCCCTCCATTCAGTAAAATATATTGTTTACCTGACCCTCCCTGAACGTTTGAAAAAAAAAAGTGACCCTCCCCAAAATATAAATTAAAACATAAAGTGGATAGCAGAAAACATGCCTACCGTTTATCGTCACTCATTGAACAGACCAGAGCCTTAGATATGCAGTTTTAGAAACGTTTCTTTGTTTTGTAAGTATTACATGACAAAGTAGACAGAAGGTTGTGGATTTGCAGACCACCGTGGGTAAGGGTAGGGTTGAAAAGATATCCATTATAATAAAAGCACTGCATGAATCTATCCAATTATTTGCGGTCTGAGAAAAAAAAAAAAATCTAAATCATTTTTCATCACTGGAGACAAGCAGAATATTTGTATTACCACAACAGAGCATGACAATGAATGAGCGTAGGCTGCAGCACCGGAGACGGTTTGATTTCAATCATTTTCAAATTTCATCATAATGATGATGATGATGTTGTACAAAATAGATTTGTGTTGACTGTGATTAGAGCATGGGAATATCAGATCATCTGCTTGGATAAATAAAAAACTAGGCATGCAAAGCTCACCGCATGATCTTCAAACCTAATACTGACCAAACTCATGTATCTAAAAGTGAATTCAAAGGCACTGTAGAATGACTGTATAGCATAGTAAGGCATTTTTTCATTCTTATTTCATTATGAGTAATACTCTTTTAAAATGTGATTTTATAAAGCCTAAATTCACAATTTGTGGGCATGTTGTTGAAGTCCTGTTGTTGATGTGTTGAAATGCTAAGCGCTCCTGCTTCTAACGTGTCACAAATGCTTCACATTTGATTTTTAAATGACAGGCTATAATCTTGAAATAATAATAATATTGTCAAAATAACTAATGTTCGTTACTTCTTAGGCTACCTGGCTTGCTCCTGACTGATTTAGAGTTAGTATGTCGTTTAATAAATAGCCTGTTGAAATGTTGAACGTCAATTGATAATGACAGAATCATACTGTACATTACTTCCCAAGTAAAGCACATTTTTTGTCTGCTCGGCTATAGAAGGTTGTAGCACAGCCTCTAAATGTCAAAGAGACAAACCAAATATATGATATATGCATTGGAGTCACGTCTTTCCACTGCATTTTACAGCTTGTTTCTAGCGTAAAGCATTGCAGACTAAAGTGCTGTGATGTATCACGTTATATAATCAGGTCCATTTCATTGTTTTCAAAATCATAAACCAACAAGGGGTAGGCCTATGCTTTCAGCCATTTTCTTTAACAAAAGCCATAAAACCCTCACATACCTCCTCAATTCGAGCCCTGGTTTTAATTTAACACACCAAGCTCTTTACTGACAGATATTTAAGGAGTGCATGGTGACTGATGGAATAGTCTGACAAAATCCATGGATAGTAGACTATCATTTTGTCTATCAAACAGGTAGGTTTACCTATAATTTCTTGAATAGGAAAAAACAGGATACAACAACAAACCCTCTTGTTGTTAGTAGTCTGAAGTCAAATTAAAATGAAGACTGTTTAAATTAATTTAGCGTTCTCGAATTAGCCTACTTTCAGCACCCATGCGCTGCCCATCTCCGTGGCTGCCGCTTCATAGTAATGTAATTTATCTAAATTACTCGAATATGGCTCATTGTGAGGTCAATAACTCTGATAAATAGCTTCATTATGGGCAACAAAACATATTGTTTTTATTCAAATCAATTCTAGAAGTATCAAGTTTACCTCTCGCCCTCCTTCTCATCTTCGCGCTCTTCCGCTCAAACTGAACAGGACATCAGTAGACCTAGTCCACACGCACAGATATGGAATGTTTTGGACAAAAACAATGATTTTATATTGAGATTTAAAAAACAGGCAGCGGCACAAGAGACCCCTAGACAAATTGGATTTTGGTCACACTGGGCCAATATTTTCTCGATTCAGAAATCATTGAAGACCAATATTTTTTTTTTTAAATCATGATCATGCATTTTAATAGAACTGAAGGTAAATTGGACTACAGATTTAGCAGTCTCGTGTCATAATTTGAGAAGTTTTGCATTTCCTGCAAGAGCAATATTGTTTATCATAATCAAACCTGAATCGAGGCATATTTTTTTCTGTGAAGTGTCAAGATTTCTCAAACAAACAGTCAATAATAAAACTAACGTAGTTGGTATCTATCATGTCTGTTCAATCAAACATCTACTTTCAGAGCATACTTTCAGAGCATATCCCCCAATGTGAACTACACTTGCTAACTAGTTGAACGCGGCTCGTGCATAACTACAACCAGCTAGCAAGTCGGACATTGCAGAGTTTCCTTGTTCCGACAAAAACATGAACATGGTACTAGGCGCTTAATCGGTGACGTGTCTTTACAGAGCTTCCTTTTCAGTGCGGAGAGGCTAGGTGGTGCCACGCGAATTGTGCCGATCCTTCAAGTGGCACCAATTTAACACAACAGGAATCGGATCAAGGACACCATGGGCAGTGAGTGATTTTTTTCCTACTTCTATGTATGTCCATGTACCTGTGAACTGCATATGACATTTATCTTAGAAATATTTAACTTGGCTAGGAATGGGTATTTAGCTAACAAGCTACTATATTGTAATGCTAACATCAGCCGTAGAGTCACAACGTTAGCTATCTGGTTAACTAGTTACGTTAGCTAGTTATTGTGAGTCCTTAGCTAACATTTGCTAATCTGGGTTACATACAACACCATTTACTTAACAATGAACTGTTAAATAAAGCTAGCAAAATATCCCATGTGATGTAGCTAATGAGAGTTACCATATTAACGGAAATGGCAGCTAACGGTAAAGCCAAGGCAGGACTCGGTAACGTTAGTTAGCCAGACTCGAGGGCCCATAAATCGTTGCTGTTGGCTCTTGTTCGGGGCATCAAGATTGCTGTGTGCACCTACAACATTATCACATTATCTACCCTCTAGTCTTGCTGATGTCATCCTTATAGGAAATGTAGCACCGTCTTTGCAATGAATGTGACAGTCATTTATCATGACTGTGGTTTGCTTCTAGCTCGATAACATTGATTGAATAAGCCATTGCCAATGAATGTCAATTTCGTTGAGCCTAGTAATCTACAGTAACAGTAGTTAACTGTATTTTCATTACCTCTTTTAATATACTCATAATTATCTGTAAGACCACTAAGTTTGTCCCCACATGCAATCTAACTAGCTAGCTATACTAGCTTCTTGACCTTGTTAGTGAGTGGAACCAACGTTTTGCATGCGTGGGAGTGATGACGTTTCATCCGGACATAGTTTAAGTATCAGCTGTAGAATTATGTAGTAATACATTTTATAGCGCTTTTCATTAGCCAGAATCTCAAAGTGCTTGTTTACCAAAATAAACAACAAGAAGTCATAAAAAAATTGTCTAGAACAGTAGCTAGCTAGGTCAAGTCCGTTTGACTGCTTGGGCAGACTGTCATGAGGTGATCTAGATGGTCATCAGAGGCGGTGGTTAGGTCAGCATGTCCAAGAGCAGGCATCTCGATGTCATCTCCGCTGTCTGCAAATTCTCTCTATTGGGAATCGGATGTTTTAGCTCCCCACAAAGTACATCCCACTCTTTCTTCTTACTTCAGAAGTATCCTCCTACCTATGTACAGTTGAAGTTGGAAGTTTACATACACCTTAGCCAAATACATTTAAACACAGTTTTTCACAATTCCTGACATTTAATCCTAGTAAAAATTCCCTGTCTTATGTGAGTTAGGATCACCACATTATTTTAAGAATGTGAAATGTCAGAATAGTGATTTATTTCAGCATTTCTTTCTTTCATCACATTCCCAGTGGGTCAGAAGTTTACATGCACTATTAGTATTTGGTAACATTGGCTTTAAATTGTTTAACCTGGGTCAAACATTTCAGGAAGCCTTCCACAAGCTTCCCACAATAAGTTGGGTGAATTTTGGCCCATTCCTCCTGACAGAGCTGGTGTAACTGAGTCAGGTTTTTAGGCCTACTTGCTCGCACACGCTTTTTCAGTTCTGCCCACAAATTGTCTATAGGATTGAGGTCAGGGCTTTGTGATGGCCACTCCAATACCTTGACTTTGTTGTCCTTAAGCAATTTTGCCACAACTTTGGAAGTATGCTTGGGGTTATTGTTCCTTTGGAAGACCCATTTGCGACCAAGCTTTAACTTCCTGATTGATGTCTTGAGATGTTGCTTCAATATATCCACATAATTTTCCTACCTCATGATGCCATCTATTTTGTGAAGTGCACCAGCCCCTCCTGCAGCAAAGCACCCCAACATGATGCTGCCACCCTGTGCTTCACAGTTGGGATGGTGTTCTTCTGTTTGCAAGACTTCCCCTTTTTCCTCCAAACATAACGATGGTCAGTATGGCCGAACAGTTCTATTGTTTTGTTTCATCAGACCAGAGGACATTTCTCCAACATGTACGATCTTTGTCGCCATGTGCAGTTGCAAACCGTAGTATGGCTTTTTTATGGCAGTTTGGATCTGTGGCTTCTTCCTTGCTGAGATGCAGTTCAGGTTATGTCGATATATTACTCGTTTTACTGTGGATATACACTGCTCAAAAAAAATAAAGGGAACACTAAAATAACACATCCTAGATCTGAATGAATGAAATATTCTTATTAAATAGTTTTTTCTTTACATAGTTGAATGTGCTGACAACAAAATCACACAAATTATCAATGGAAATCAAATTTATCAACCCATGAAGGTCTGTATTTGGAGTCACACTCAAAATTAAAGTGGAAAACCACACTACAGGCTGATCCAACTTTGATGTAATGTCCTTAAAACAAGTCAAAATGAGGCTCAGTAGTGTGTGTGGCCTCCACGTGCCTGTATGACCTCCCTACAACACCTGGGCATGCTCCTGATGAGGTGGCGGATGGTCTCCTGAGGGATCTCCTCCCAGACCTGGACTAAAGCATCTGCCAACTCCTGGACAGTCTGCGGTGCAACGTGGCGTTGGTGGATGGAGCGAGTCATGATGTCCCAGATGTGCTTAATTGGATTCAGGTCTGGGGAACGGGCGGGCCAGTCCATAGCATAAATGCCGTCCTCTTGCAGGAACTGCTGACACACTCCAGCCACATGAGGTCTAGCATTGTCTTTCAATAGGAGGAACCCAGGGCCAACCGCACCAGCGTATGGTCTCACAAGGGGTCTGAGGATCTCATCTCGGTACCTAATGGCAGTCAGGCAACCTCTGCGAGCACATGGAGGGCTGTGCGGCCCCCCAAAGAAATGCCACCCCACACCATGACTGACCCACCGCCAACCCGGTCATGCTGGAGGATGTTGCAGGCAGCAGAACATTCTCCGCAGCGTTTCCAGACTCTGTCACGTCTGTCACGTGCTCAGTGTGAACCTGCTTTCATCTGTGAAGAGCACAGGGCGCCAGTGGCAAATTTGCCAATCTTGGTGTTCTCTGGCAAATGCCAAACGTCCTGCACGGTGTTGGGCTGTAAGCACAACCCCCACATGTGGACGTCGGGCCCTCATACCACCCTCATGGAGTCTGTTTCTGACCGTTTGAGCAGACACATGCACATTTGTGGCCTGCTGGAGGTCATTTTGCATGGCTCTGGCAGTGCTCCTCCTGCTCCTCCTTGCACAAAGGTGGAGGTAGCGGTCCTGCTGCTGGGTTGTTGCCCTCCTACGGCCTCCTCCACATCTCCTGATGTACTGGCCTGTCTCCTGGTAGCATCTCCATGCTCTGGACACTACGCTGACAGATACAGCAAACCTTCTTGCCACAGCTCACATTGATGTTCCATCCTGGATGAGCTGCACTACCTGAGCCACTTGTGTGGGTTGTAGACTCAGTCTCATGCTACCACTAGAGTGAAAGCACCGCCAGCATTCAAAAGTGACCAAAACATCAGCCAGGAAGCATAGGAACTGAGAAGTGGTCTGTGTGCACCTGCAGAACCACTGCTTTATTGGGGGTGTCTTGCTAATTGCCTATAATTTCCACCTGTTTTTTGCACAACAGAATGTGACATGTATTGTCAATCAGTGTTGCTTCCTAAGTGGACAGTTTGATTTCACAGAAGTGTGATTGACTTTCTGAGTTACATTGTTTAAGTGTTCCCTTTATTTTTTTGAGCAGTGTAGATACTTTTTTTGCCTGTTTCCTCGAATCTTCACAAGGTCCTTTGCTGCTGTTCTGGGATTGATTTGCACTTTTTGCACTGAAGTACGTTAATCTCTAAGAAAGAACGCGTCTCCTTCCTGAGAGATATGACGGCTATGTGGTCCCATGGTGCATATTATTGTTTGTACAGATGAACGTAATACCTGCAACTGTTTGGAAATTGCTTCCACGGATGAACCAGACTGGTGGAGGTCTACAAAAACATTCCTGGGGTCTTTTGATTTTTCCCATGATGTCAAGCAAAGAGGCACTGAGTTTGAAGGTGGGCCTTGAAATGCATTCACAGGTACAACTCCAATGGACTCAGGCAGATTGACATCATTTATCAGAAGCTTCTATAGCCATGACACATTTTTCTGGTATTTTCCAAGCTGTTTAAAGGCACAGTCATCTTATTGTATGTAGAATTGTGATACGGTGAAATAATCTTGTCTGTAAACAATTGTTGGAAAAAATACTTGTCATGCACAAAGTAGATGTCCTAACTGACTTGCCAAAAATATAGTTTGTAACAAGAAATTTGTGGAGTGGTTGAAAAATGAGTTATGACTCCAACCTAAGTGTATGTAAACTTCTGACTTCAACTGTATGTAGACCTACCTCACTGTTCTGCATAATGTAATTCTCTGGTTAATACTTTATTTTTACTGTGTATGTTAAATCACTGATGTATGTCATTTTTGCCCAATGTCCTCTTGTCTTTTCCAGTAAAATTTTTGGAAGTCATAAAGCCGTTTTGTGCGGTCTTACCTGAGATTCAGAAACCAGAGAGAAAGGTATAGTATACTGCAATTTCTCTTCACTAGCTTTTTTAACAGTCTTAGCTCTAGTGATGTCTCTAAAATATCCCCTCTTTTCCTTCTACAGATTCAGTTCAGAGAAAAAGTACTATGGACTGCCATCACGCTCTTCATCTTCCTGGTGTGCTGCCAGGTTAGTATCTGCCGGGCCTGAATCTTTCTCAGTGTAGCTTTATCTATTGTATGGCACTTGCAGAGAAATCCTGCAGCCCACATCACATTTCATTTGTCACATGTTTCGTAAACAACCGGTGTAGACTAACAGTGAAATGCTTTACTTATGGGCCCTTCCCAACAATGCAGAGAGAAAATAAAAATGAATACCAGGAGGAATAAATGGACATAATCTCTCACCAGCTGAACATATAGTTAAGGCCACAGGTAATAATGACTCAATGGGTGCAGTTGTAGCTCTTGTGGGTTCATTGTATTGATTCATTCTTTGTCCTCTGTTCTCAAGATTCCACTCTTTGGCATCATGTCCTCAGACTCCGCAGATCCTTTCTACTGGATGAGAGTAATCCTGGCCTCCAACAGAGGTGAGAAACCAACAGTCTGGCTCTGCTAGTTTGAATGCTTGTCTGTTTCTTCTCATATTGATAAATGGCTTTCGATCTTGGCTACTGATCTTGTTTGAACACATTCCTATTACATTTTTGCTGTTTGGTTCGTACTTCTAACATGAAGAATTCATTATTCCCTGTGATGTTATCAGGTCTTATCTCTTGACGAGCTGACTTTCTTTGGCTGATTTGCCACTGTATTCATAGCTTTGCCTTGGTATAATCCTCTTTCCCATTACAACCGTGTTGGTTCATAATAGTTAACTGAAAACAGTACTGTGATCCCACCATTCTACAGGTACTCTGATGGAGCTGGGTATCTCACCCATCGTTACCTCCGGTCTCATCATGCAGCTGCTGGCTGGAGCAAAGATCATTGAGGTTGGAGACACCCCCAAGGACAGAGCACTCTTCAATGGAGCGCAGAAATGTATGTCTGCCCTACAAAGTTTTTACCAAGGAATGGGATTAATCATGAGATAAGGGATGGTTATTTAACCACCTGACAACTGTTTTCTGAGTTTTGTGCTTGTATGTGATGGGTAGTCGAATAAGGATCTATATCCTGTCATAAAGCTGTGGTGTATTCAGTTTTTCATTGTCTATCAACTCATAGCTGTCCTAAGGATATTGAATGCAACCCAGCTCCCTTTCTCCTCTGCAGTGTTTGGTATGATCATCACCATTGGACAGTCCATTGTGTATGTGATGACGGGCATGTACGGAGACCCATCAGAGATGGGTGCTGGGATCTGCCTGCTCATCATCATTCAGGTTAGTTAGACCCCCCCCCCCCCCCCATTACCACTACGCTGCTGTTTGTAATGGCTGAATCCCAAGTGACAATGGCCATGAGTGAACTGGACAGTTCATTCATTTGACCCGTTAAGTACAGAGACCTTTCATTACATAAACCCCTGGCTGCCATTTCTCTAATCTTTCAATCAGCGATGACCAGGCAGATGAAAGCTGAGCAGACTGTATTTGAAGCTCTGTTGTCCCTCTTTTTTCCCCAGCTTTTTGTGGCAGGTCTGATTGTGCTGCTGCTGGATGAGCTGCTGCAGAAGGGCTATGGGCTGGGCTCTGGTATCTCCCTGTTCATTGCCACTAACATCTGTGAGACCATCGTCTGGAAGGCTTTCAGCCCCACTACTGTCAACACTGGCAGAGGTATGTACACTGGCCTTACTGCCACCTGTAATTGTATTGACAATATACTTGTATTTTTCAGTCAGGGTTGCTCCCTCTGCTGTGGTTGGTTGAGTAACCTTGTCTCTTGTGTCTCAGGAACGGAGTTTGAAGGTGCCATCATTGCCCTGTTCCACCTGTTGGCCACCCGCACAGACAAGGTGCGCGCCCTGAGAGAGGCATTTTACCGCCAGAACCTGCCTAACCTCTTGAACCTCATCGCCACTGTCTTCGTCTTTGCTGTAGTGATATACTTCCAGGTCAGTGGACAGACAACCCCCTATATCGTCTTGGCTGTTTTTTGATTGGTTTTACAAATTGCTTTCAATTCATTGCTGAAATCCAAAAATGGGGAAACTACACCACTGTTTGCCTCAGTACTTTTGTTTTGTTGATGAAACGGAGGAGTGTCCAGCAGCGTGGTAAGGAAGTTGCTGTACATATTCTGGTGTTCTATCACGAGTGCAATGATGTGAGGGAAAGAAAGTGTTTGAAGTAACGTCTTTGTTGTAATATCTCAAACAGATGTGGCAGTTTCCCCCTTTATGGATTTCAGTGTTAAGTGACCTATGATATGACCATTGGATCTGACAATGTGAACAAATGGTCAGACTAAAAACCTGAATGATTGAACATCAGCTTTGAATACCATTAAATCTGAGTTGTTTGAAATGTTTTGAACACTTCTCGCCTCCTCCTTCCAGGGCTTCAGGGTGGACCTGCCCATCAAGTCTGCCCGTTACCGTGGCCAGTACAACACTTATCCCATCAAGCTCTTCTACACCTCAAACATTCCCATCATCCTCCAGTCTGCCCTCGTGTCCAACCTGTATGTCATCTCTCAGATGCTCTCCACGCGATTCAGCGGCAACTTCCTGGTTAACCTGCTGGGAACCTGGTCTGTAAGTGCCTATCAGAATGACCTTAGAGTGCTGCTTTAGAGTCAATCACACAGCAGTAGACTTACCTTACCAACTTTCATTACACCAGTACTATTTAAAATGCACATACACTTGGTTATTTTATCCCATTTAAACCTTCATGAGTTCAACAGTACTGAATACTTCTGTGACGTCTAGTAATGGGTGACCGTAAACAATGAAGATTCTATTTGAAGCCATAATGTGGTTATGATCACATGTTTTGGACTACCATGTAAGAACACTGGGAGGGTTGACAGAATTAAATATTTCATTTCAGCAGGCCTGTAAGAGCTAGCCTTTGGCAGGTTTTACTCACAGCCTTGATTTGAGCTATGCTTACAATTAATCCACAATGTATTTGTATGTGTGGTTGTTTGTGTATAGGATACTTCCACTGGAGGACCAGCTCGTGCCTACCCGGTTGGCGGTCTCTGCTACTTCCTCTCTCCCCCGGAGTCCTTTGGTTCTGTTCTGGATGACCCCATCCATGCTGCCATCTACATCGTCTTCATGCTGGGCTCCTGTGCCTTCTTCTCCAAGACATGGATTGAGGTTTCGGGATCCTCTGCCAAAGATGTGAGTCACTTGATGCACCAGATATATTTGTTTCATATTTTATAGATTCACTTAGCTTATGTATGGTAGTTGCTAACGCAGGTCTGTACGGCCAACAGGTGGCTAAGCAGCTGAAGGAACAGCAGATGGTGATGGGGGGACACAGAGAGACCTCCATGGTGCATGAGCTCAACAGGTAAAAACATATGCACTCTGGCCCAAGTGTCAAGAATTATTGGTGTGTATACCTTGCTACACATTTCTAATATCTTGTGTTCTGTGTGAAGGTACATCCCCACGGCTGCAGCCTTCGGTGGCCTATGCATAGGTGGGCTGTCTGTCATGGCTGACTTCCTGGGTGCCATCGGTTCGGGTACTGGAATCCTATTGGCCGTCACCATCATCTACCAGTACTTTGAGATCTTCGTCAAGGAGCAGAGTGAAATGGGCAGCATGGGCGCGCTGCTATTCTAGAAACCCCCCCTTCCTCCAACACATACCACAGACAGATGCAGCCTTGACAAATTCGTGCTTTTTATTTTGCATTGTATCTAATGCGCACATCAGTACATTTTGCCTCTGGGATGCATCTTCTTTCTCAGCTTCTTGTGTTCCTAGTAGCCCTTGAGGGCTCATATGCAGACTGGATCTCATCGAGGAAAGAAAGGCGGCATTTGTCCCAGTGTTCAGCATGGGAATTGCACCAGTTCTGTGCCGTTGTTCTTTCTTTCAATACCATTCACGTCCTCTCTTGATCTGACCAACTAGGATACTCTGCTGACTGTTCTTTTATTAACTTGTCTGTAGGAGATGAGACAAAGGTTTGACATGATGTTGTTGACTGACATCATGTGAGGTTGGCTGAAGCATGCTCAAGGAAATTGAAGGCTGAGACACCATCTAAAGGAGTCTGTGCTTAAACCAACACAAGCACTACACCTGGACATTTTTGGAGAGTGGAAAGAAAGCCATGTCATGTTCATTTCAGGTTATCGCAAGCTGGGCATGGAGTTTGAAGAGCCACATATTGGGGTGAAAAAATATAAATATACTTGTATTGTATTCCTTAAATGGCTCTGGGAATTTTCAACAAGTGTTGTCATTTTATATATATATTTTTTAAATCATGGAATATATTTGTATTCGTGCTGGTCTTAGCAAGGGCATATGTTTGTCCTTAAGGGAAGGGTTTGTCTGTGGTCTTCTATTCCCAGACTGAATCACTGCAGATACTGCCTATACGTGTTTGGGAGGGAAAGGGGATGAATTTTTGGGGTTTTTTACTTTATTGGACAATTGTATTAAAAAAAAATCCCAACAAATGTTTTCTTTCAGGATGTCATGCACCATGCCACCCACTGAGAGAAACCATTGCAGTGACCCCAAATAAAATGCTATTATGGATAGGGCCTTTGTCTTTGTGGAGGCCAAGATGTTTCAAATAAAGCTGAAAAGCATAATTCTGTGTTGAACATTCTCAGGTCAGGATGAATCACTACAATATGCATCAAACTGGGTACAAAACCTATATATAATTCTGTGGTATGTACTCCCAACCAGTGGTGATTTTACCATGTAAATCTTGGTGGGGCAAAAAGATGGATGCACGCCAGCAAAGACACAAGTGAATTGCACTATAATGGTGACAAATGGTGCCTACAAAGTGCTTACATAAACCTGTCCCTACATCTTACCACTGCTAGACCTGGCTATCAGTGGAGCCTTGTCTGGCAGTGAAACAGTTCATTCAGCCTCAATTACTGCCTTAAAAAAAACCTGGCTGACTTGTTTAAACAACTTGTCAATGACACTTGATGTACTAACTGTAGCATAAGGGGGTGACTAGCGGCTAAGAGGCAATCTGTAATTTAGACTAAGACACGAGTGAGCTAGGATGTATGTAGTCAACTATTTGTTTAGCGCTTTTGAAATGTACAGCGACAGAATTCAGAACATGGGCAGTTCTTAGTGTTCTCCCTGTACACCAAGTTAGAAATGTAGGATAAATAAAGGGGGCATGAAAGCTCTTACAATATTATATGACTACATTTCTCTAAACCGTGTTATGGGCTACATGTGCACCGCCAAGTCAGAACAGTAGGTGAAATTAAGAGGGGCAAATAGGCCAAATTATTAGGGCACATGGGCTACTAACTTCTTACTACACAACATACACTTAGTTTTACTTTCTTAGCTACACTATACATATCTCCCTGGCATACAACATTTATGCAGCAGCATACAATATGTTTTTGGACTCACCTTGTGCTGTGTTCACTGTAGTGATGTAGTGATCACAATATAATAGCCATATTTAGGAAAACCAAAGTTCCAAAGGCTGGACCTAATATAGTGTATAAGAGGTCATACAATAAGTTTTGTAGGGATTCAAATGTTGATGATGTAAAGAATATTTGCTGGTCTGTGGTGTGTAATGAGGAGCAACCAGATGCTGCTCTTGACGCATTTCTGAAACTATTTATTACAGTTACTAATAAGCATATATACACTAACACTAATATTCCACACGAGGGCGGTATTGAAGCTATGGAACATTTTCTTCTGCAACGTGACCCTAATGAACTACCTTCCAGTGCATGTATTGTAACATTGGCTGAAATAGTACTCACGCATAACTATTTCATGTTTCTAAATGATTTCTTTATTCAGACTAAAGGGACTGCTATGGGATCCCCCATGGCTCCTAACTATGCTAATTTGTATGTGGGTAACATGGAGAAACAGTCTATTTTCAATCCTCTCAAAAATGTTTTCTTGCCTCACATCATTATTTGGAAACGGTATATTGATGATATTTTTGTTATATGGAGGGGTGATGCAAAACAGCTCCAGGCGTCCCATGCTTTTCTTAACTCTTGTTCTGAGCATCTGAGATTTACTATGCAATCTGATACACGTCAAATCAGTTTTCTTGATCTTCTGATCTTGTGTGAAGATAATGTTCTATACACTGATCTTTACAGGAAACCTACTGATCGTAACAGTTTGTTGAGGGCTGATAGTTGTCACCCACTTCCCTTAAAAAAATAGTTTGCCCTACAGCCAATTCTGTCGGATCAAAAGAATTTGCAAAAAACAGTCCGATTTCGACAGAAATATGGCTGAGACGCAAAGAAAGTTCAAGGAGAGGGGCTACAAGAATGATCAGATTAATATTGCCATTGAGAAAATTCAAAACAAAACGAGACGTGACCTTTTTCAAGGTCAGTCTCGCAATAAGACGCATTCTTGCGTTTTAACTACCCGCTATTCAAAGTGCTCTGAACAAATTAAGGGAATTGTTCACAAACATTGGCACATCTTAAAATCCGATGATAGTCTCGGTAATGTGTTTTCGGACCTTCCCGTGGTCGTATTCTCGCAGGGCAGAAATCTCAGCGACCAATTGGTAAACTCTGATTTACCACCCCAAGATATTCCTGAACAACGTCTATTTGCGCCCCTACTGGATGGAAATGACAAATGTAATTAATGGCTGTGCTCAATGCAATGGCACTTATAAATGTAGATCCTTCAAACACCCACAAACAGGGAAATCGATCCCAATAAAAGGTGTTATTACGTGCTCCACTAAGGCAGTTATTTATCTTATAACTTGTCCTTGTGGTAAAAATTATGTAGGTAAAACAAAGCGCGAATTAAAAGTACGTATCTCAGTGCATCGTAGCACCATTAGGTGTAAAAACTTTACTTATCCAGTTGCGGCCCATTTCTTGGAGGCAGGCCACTCGATTTCGTCTCTGCGTTATATTGGCACCTTGATAATTTATTGTTAAAACGAGAGGCTGCCTGGATCTTTAATCTAAAGACCCTTGCGCCCTTCGGTCTCAACGTAGACTTTGATCTGAAGCCATTCTTGTGATTATTGTGACTTTGCCATTGTAATTGTGTGTAAACTTGTATAGTCAAATTAATCTATGATCGTATGCTATCCATTTGTTTGTATGCTGTTCTTTGTATGACATTTTAATATTTGATTATTAACCAATGATATTGGGCCACTGCTGGCCATGATTACAGACACCTGTGTCTTTTGACACTATATAAACGAGTCATCCCGTAGTGTTTGTGATTATACCCTGATGAAGACAGCTTGGCTGTCGAAACGTTGGTATTACATTTTTGCATCTGAGCTCCAAGAGTGTGCGGCTCTCTTTTATTTTCAAACTAATAAGCATGCACCCATTAATAAAATTACTGTAAAAACTGTTAAATCCCATTGGATTGATGAGGACTTGAAAAATTGTATGGTTGAGAGGGATGAGGCAAAATGTATGCCAATTAAGTCTGGCAGCCCAACTGATTGGCAAACATACTGCAAATAAAGAAATCATGTGACTAAACTAAATAAAAATAAACTACACTATGAAGCAAAGATAAATTATATAAAGAATGATAATAAAAAAGCTTTGGGGTACCTTAAATTACATTTTTGGGGAAAAAGCTCACTCCAATTTGCATATCGCTCCAACAGATCCACAGATGATGCGGTCTTTGTTGCACTCCACACTGCCCTTTCCCACCTGGACAAAAGGAATACCTACAGTGCCTTGCGAAAGTTTTCGGCCCCCTTGAACTTTGCGACCTTTTGCCACATTTCAGGCTTCAAACATAAAGATATAAAACTGTATTTTTTTGTGAAGAATCAACAACAAGTGGGACACAATCATGAAGTGCAACGACATTTATTGGATATTTCAAACTTTTTTAACAAATCAAAAACTGAAAAATTGGCTGTGCAAAATTATTTAGCCCCCTTAAGTTAATACTTTGTAGCGCCACCTTTTGCTGCGATTACAGCTGTAAGTCGCTTGGGGTATGTCTCTATCAGTTTTGCACATGGAGAGACTGACATTTTTTCCCATTCCTCCTTGCAAAACAGCTCGAGCTCAGTGAGGTTGGATGGAGAGCATTTGTGAACAGCAGTTTTCAGTTCTTTCCACAGATTCTCGATTGGATTCAGGTCTGGACTTTGACTTGGCCATTCTAACACCTGGATATGTTTATTTTTGAACCATTCCATTGTAGATTTTGCTTTATGTTTTGGATCATTGTCTTGTTGGAAGACAAATCTCCGTCCCAGTCTCAGGTCTTTTGCAGACTCCATCAGGTTTTCTTCCAGAATGGTCCTGTATTTGGCTCCATCCATCTTCCCATCAATTTTAACCATCTTCCCTGTCCCTGCTGAAGAAAAGCAGGCCCAAACCATGATGCTGCCACCACCATGTTTGACAGTGGGGATGGTGTGTTCAGCTGTGTTGCTTTTACACCAAACGTAACGTTTTGCATTGTTGCCAAAAAGTTCAATTTTGGTTTCATCTGACCAGAGCACCTTCTTCCACATGTTTGGTGTGTCTCCCAGGTGGCTTGTGGCAAACTTTAAACAACACGTTTTATGGATATCTTTAAGAAATGGCTTTCTTCTTGCCACTCTTCCATAAAGGCCAGATTTGTGCAATATACGACTGATTGTTGTCCTACGGACAGAGTCTCCCACCTCAGCTGTAGATCTCTGCAGTTCATCCAGAGTGATCATGGGCCTCTTGGCTGCATCTCTGATCAGTCTTCTCCTTGTATGAGCTGAAAGTTTAGAGGGACGGCCAGGTCTTGGTAGATTTGCAGTGGTCTGATACTCCTTTCATTTCAATATTATCGCTTGCACAGTGCTCCTTGGGATGTTTAAAGCTTGGGAAATCTTTTTGTATCCAAATCCGGCTTTAAACTTCTTCACAACAGTATCTCGGACCTGCCTGGTGTGTTCCTTGTTCTTCATGATGCTCTCTGCACTTTTAACGGACCTCTGAGACTATCACAGTGCAGGTGCATTTATACGGAGACTTGATTACACACAGGTGGATTGTATTTATCATCATTAGTCATTTAGGTCAACATTGGATCATTCAGAGATCCTCACTGAACTTCTGGAGAGAGTTTGCTGCACTGAAAGTAAAGGGGCTGAATAATTTTGCACGGCCAATTTTTCAGTTTGTGATTTGTTAAAAAAGTTTGAAATATCCAATAAATGTCGTTCCACTTCATGATTGTGTCCCACTTGTTGTTGATTCTTCACAAAAAAATACAGTTTTATATCTTTATGTTTGAAGCCTGAAATGTGGCAAAAGGTCGCAAAGTTCAAGGGGGCCGAATACTTTCGCAAGGCACTGTATGTCAGAATGCCATTCATTGACTACAGCTCAGCATTCGACACCATAGTGCCCTCAAAGCTCATCAATAAGCTAAGGACCCTGGGACTAAACACCTCTCTCTGCAACTGGTCCTGGACTTCCTGACGGGCCGCCTCCTGGTGGTAAGGGTAGGTAAGAACACATTTGCCATGCTGATCCTCAACACAGGCCTCTCAGGAGTGCGTGCTCAACTCCCTCCTGTACTCCCTGTTCACTCATGACTGCACGACCAGGCACGACTCCAACACCATCATTAAATTTGCCGATGACACAACAGTGGAAGGCCTGATCACCGACAACCTATAGGGAGGTCAGCCTATAGGGAGGTCAGAGACCTGGCCGTGTGGTGTCAGGACAACAACCTCTCCCTCAACGTGATCAAGACAAAGGAGATGATTGTGGACTACAGGAAAAGGAGGACCGAGCATGCCCCCAATCTCATCAACGGGGCTGTACTGGAGCAGGTTGAGAGCTTCAAGTTCCTTGGTGTTCACATCATCAACAAACTAACATGGTCCAAGCACACCATGACAGTCGTGAAGCGGGCACGACAAAACCTATTCCCCCTCAGGAGACTGACAAGATTTGGCATGGGTCCTCAGATCCTCAAAAGGTTTTACAGCTGCAACATCACTGCCTGGTACGGCAACTGCTCAGCCTCCGACCGCAAGGCACTACAGAGAGTAGTGCAAACGACCCAGTACATCACTGGGGCCAAGCTTCCTGCCATCCAGGACCTCTATGCCAAGCAATGTCAGAGAAAGGCCCTAAAAATTGTCAAAGACTCCAGTCACCCTAGTCATAGACTGTTCTCGCTGCTACAACATGGCAAGCGGTACCGGAGCGCCAAGTCCAGGTCCAAGAGGCTTCTAAACAGCTTCTACCCCCAAGCCATAAGACTCCTGAACATCTAGTCAAATGGCTACCCAGACTATTCGCATTGCCCCCCTCCCCTCTCCACACCACTGCCACTCTCTATGCATAGTCACTTTAATTAACTCTACCTACATGTACATACTTCCTCAACTAACCGGTGCCCCCGCACATTGACTCTGTACTGGCACCCCCCTGTATATATTGTTATTTTATTTTTAATTACTTGTTACTTTTCTCTTATTTTTATCCATATTTTTTTCAACTGCACTGTTGGTTAGGGGCTCGTAAGTAAGCATTTCACTGTTAGATCTGCACCTGTTGTATTCGGTGCATGTGATTAATACATTTTGATTTGATTTATTTATTATAAAATGTCTAATTACAATACAATACAAACATAGGACATCACAACATGTATATTGTCTCTGAAGAAAGATCAAATAACATTAAAAGTTAAAAAAAATTAAAAATCACAAGAATTTACTGTCAAAAGTTAAATTACCTAAAATAAAATAAAGGTCAGTTGTTCAAATTTATGATAGAGTTTTAAGAATACAGTGTTTTTATGTTATTGTCTAATTCTAGAGATTTGATCAAATATTGGATTTCAAGTAAAAATATCTTGCATTTGGAAACAGATTTCAAATATTTGTTTTTGTGTATATACAATTTAGCAGAGAGAATTAATAAATTAATGACTAATTCAGTAGTTTTGTTTTCATTTGAACAATAACATATTACATATTTCATTGTAAATGCATCGGTCTTGATGAAATACATTTTTTAAATTCTTAACTCGCTCCAAAATAACTTCACAGTCACACATTACATTTTTTTTTATTATAGTTTCCTCTTCTTTATCACAGAAAAGGCATTGTCCTCTAAGTCCATGAATTTAGGTAAGTTATTGCAAGGATACATTTTGTGCAAGATTTTAAAGTGAATTTCTTTTACTTTATTTCATCTACAAAATTTGTGAGGGAGCAACCAAGCTTTCTTCCATTCAATTTCAGTAATATATGCATTCCAGAAGAATTTCACTCAATGCGAGATCTTGTTTCTTGGTGTAAAGTTATTTTATGAATGTATTATTGTATTATTATTACACTTCTTATCCAGCAGGGGGCAACCTTCTAACATAGGTTGTGCATCTAGACATGTTCTCCAAACCACAAGTGAGATTTCATTCATTTGAGTACGTACTGATGGTATTGCTTTACAGAAATAATTACATTTTTTATAATGTATTGGTAAATTATATATTTCTAAGAACTTTCTATACGAGAGTGTCTTAGTTAAACTTGTCTAGTTAAATAAAGGTTAAATAAAAAATAAATAAGAGTACATACCTCGAGCTGCGTAAATCACGACTGTGCGCCCAGACGACGTCAATAGTATGCGTCCAAGAGTCGGAAGGATAGAGCGGTCCAAGTTTATTTTTATTTTATTAACAACAAATCAATACATAAAGCACATGAGGGAACACAAGCATACATAGATTACAAACAATGGACAATCGAACAAGGGGGTACAATATCACATTACAATTACACAAGGACCTTAAGGGACATGCATATACTTACAATTCTAACAGCTTTTTGTTAGTAGAGCATTTAACCGTCTTAAAATACAGTTCAATTTATTTTTGTAGGATACGAAAATGTAGTTTTCTGTTTGTAAATGTACATTTGTGTATATGAAATTTGGCCAAAAGAATAATGAAATTAATTACATAAAAATGTTTCAGCTTATTTCTATTGTATGTAAAGAATCCAAACAGTACATCTCTCCACAATAGTGTAAAATCTTCATAAATGTGTTCAATTATAAACCTACTGATGTCTTGCCACAGTTTTCTTTCATGAATACAATGCCCAAAAAGATGCAACACTGTTTCTGGGTGGTCATTACAAATGGAGCAATTTGAGTTGATGTTTTCCTTAAACTTCTTCATATAGTGGTTGGCAGAATAATATTTATGAATAATTTTAAAGGAAACTTCCTTAATTTTGTTAACAAGTAGGTATGTGTTTGGCAACATCCAAACTTTTTCCCAACAGATATTATCAATAAATCCATTCCAATAAGGCATGACATAAGGTATAGATAGATACAACATCCTGCTGAAACAAGGACAACAAGCTCTGTTGTTGAATGGACCAAAAGAGAAACAAATCTTTCCTACTGATGAGTCAACAGGGACAATAGAAGGCAGGCTCTGAGGTTCAGGTCTTGACACGTTCCTGAATAACAGAGCAACACCTGAGGGAATGGCATCTAAAACAATTGCAAAATCTTTAGGTGTTTACAGGGACCTTGTAAAGTGATAAGAATTCTTTATAACTGAGTAAAATACCCTCTGCATTTACCAGTTGACTCACCAATAGGATATTATTTCGGAACCAATATTCTAAAAACAAAGAGGTATTTTTATACAATATATCCCGATTATTCCATATATAATATCTGTGTGGAGAAAAATTGTGTTTATAAATTAAGGACCATGACAAGAAAACCTGCCGATGAAAAGCAGAAAGTTTCACTGGAACTTTGTCAATATTATAATTGCAAAACAACATGAAGTTAAGGCCACCAAAAGTAGAGAAGACATGATGAGGAAAACAATTCCAGATAGAAGTGGGTCTTCTTAGGAATTGTTTTATCCAATAGATCTTAAAAATATTATTTAAAGTAGTAAAGTCCAGAAAATTCAGTCCACCATTCTCATAAGTGTTCATTACAACAGTTTTCCTAATGTAATGGGTATGGTTTCTCCAAAGAAAGTTGAAAGCATCTGGTCTATCTCCTTGCTTATTTTACTGTCAAGATATAAAGATAGAGCACCATATGTTAGTCTAGAGATACCTTCAGCCTTGGTTATTAGGACTCTACCTTTTAAAGATAAGTCCCTCTGTAGCCATTGATTTAGTTTCTTCTGGGGTTTTTTAATAAGAGGGTTCAAATTTAGTAAGCCTCTAGACTTCTGATCCTTTGTAATGGTAATGCCTAAATATGTAAGTTCTTCTTTTACTGGAATACCATAATATGAAGGTGTCACACAATCTTTGACAGCTATGAGTTCACATTTATTAATGTTAAGATATAGACCAGACGCTTTGGAAAAGGATTGTAATCACATCGATCGATATGGGAATTTAGTTAGCGTCTTTCAGAAAAAGTGTAGTATCGTCAGCCAGCTGACTTATAATAATTCCTTTACCAGCTATGGAAATACCTTGTACAGGACTATTATTTAAAGAATATGCAAGAAGTTGGGTGCAAAATAAAAACAGGTACGGAGAGATTGGACAACCTTTCCTAATTCCTCTCTTTAAATCAAATCTAGGTGAGGTGCCATATTTCAATTTGATAGAGCTGTTACCATTTGCATAAAGAGTCTTAATAGCCTTACAGAAAAAAATCCCCAAAGCCAAGTCTCTCAAGGGAGTGGAAGAGAAACTGATGCTCTACTGTGTCAAATGCTTTATAAAAATCTAGAAATAATATGAAGCTATCCTCAGTTATTAGGTCTGAGTAGTCAAGTATGTCTAATACTAGTCTGACATTGTTAGAAATATGTCTGTTCCTCATGGAGCCAGACTGTGTTTCATCAATGATTGCATCCAGGACTTCTTTAATTCTTTTTGCAAGTAGTAAGGCTAATATCTTACAGTCATTATTAAGAAGACAAATTGGATGCCAGTTATCGATGAGCAGCACTTCTTTTTTAGGTTTAGGTATCAGTGTTATTAACCCCTGACTCATTGTAGGAGGGAGAACATTGTTTTTAATACTCTCTAAAAAGACTTCAAATAGGAAGGGAGCTACTTGTTCAGAAAATAATTTATAAAATTCTGATGTAATTCCATCAACACCTGGTGATTTATTGTTCTTTAGATGTTTGATAGACTCTATAATCTCTTCAACTTTGATGGGTTCATCACACTGTTTAGATTCTATATCATTGATAGAGTGAACATTATTCAGTGAGTTAAAAAAACATATCTGTGGATTCCTGACAGTACGTAGAGCTATACAATTTTCTGTAAAAATTGCTACAGGATTTAGCGATTCATTTTTGGTCATCTGTAATAACACCATCAATGTTTAACTTATGGATAGTGTTATTTTTAGAGTGAAATTTCTCAAGTCTAAAGAAATTCTGAATTCTGTTCTCCCTCCTCAATCCATTTTTTCTAGATCTAATAAAGGCTCCTGCTTTTAATTTATATATATTATTGTTTATTTTGTAACTCAATTAGTTCCATCTTCTCCTCCCCCAAGAGGCCGGCAGGGGACCTCTGAGAAAGGGAAGTTATCTTAATGATCACCTTTTCCTCCTCAGCTCTTCTGGTCTTAGCAAGATTACTACCGTATTTTCTAAGGTATTTGGACACCTCAAATTTAAAGAGCTCCCAGTTCTTGCAATAAGATTTTTCTTCACAAGCCCTTTCCCAAAAGTGTGAGAGCAGATCTTTAACCTCAAATTTAACTATATCATTATTTAATAATGAGCTATTTATCTTCCAGTAGGATGCTCTACCAAGGTTCGTATCAGGGGTAAATATTTTGATATCAATGTAAATAGCCCTATGGTCTGTGAGGGGAGTAGTACAAATATTTGTAGTAACACACTCACTATCAATACATTTGGATATAAGCCCAAAATATATTCTGGATTGTCTGGAACCAGTTTTGTTACTCCAAGTGAATGATCTTTCGGCCAGAAACCTCTCTCTCCATAAGATCAAACTTTTCCATAAAAAGTATTAAACCCAAATTCTGATTGGTTGGCCTACCTGGGGGCCGTCTATCAGTTGAATTATCTATTGTAATGTTAAAGTCCCCTCCTATCAATAATAACGAATTGGGAAATTTAGATAACCAATGAAGTATATGTTTCTCTATAGATTCAAGCAACTCATCATTCTCATGTTTGGTGTTGTACCCGTAGAAGTTTACAGTAGTGAGTGTAATGTCATTGTAACTGATCATTCTCATGTTTGGTGTTGTACCCGTAGAAGTTTACAGTAATGAGTGTAATGTCATTGTAACTGATCACAAGACAAATAAAGTGACCAAAGGGGTCACATTCCGAGTGTAGAATATTACCACCAAAGGTATTTTTCATTGTAGTGACACCGGCGGAGCGTTCAGATCCATGGGAGAGCCAAATATCGTTGCCCCACTGTGACCTCCAGAAGTTGGCATCAGCCGAAATTGAGTGACTCTTGAAAAAAGCAAAAATCTGTTTGAAATTGTTTAGCAAATAAAAATAAGGCATTGCGCTTCACATTGTTTCATAACCCCCTAGCATCAAGAGAAACTATAGACAATGACAAAACAATAAAGATTATATAAAAGTATAAACTGTAGTAGGATGAGTCAAAGACGTAGGAGCAGTGAACGTAAACGATAAGGAACCGAGATCTGCACCATTTAAGTCAATTTAAAGTGAAAATAGCTTATTCCATAACCTTTGAGCTAGACGTTACCTGGCTTTGAAATTCAACTCAACTGGAAATTATGTTCAAGACCAAACCAAGGGTTCTTGTAGTAAGAGAGACTAAAAACCCTCTTTAGTGAAATCAGGAACTATTCTGAGAAATAAAACAACAAATAATAATTTAAATAAAAGGGTACCTACTATTTTAAGTACATATGAAAACTGATCATAAAATAATTGAATAAAAAATGTTTTACATATAAATGTTCCTAAGACCTTTTTGGGAAATAAGTATTAATAACTAAATAGAACAATAACCGTGTAAAGTCAGAGCAGACCTGTATGCCCTTTAAAACAGTATTTTAGTTACTGTATATATAAAAAATAAATACAGCTTTCAATCTTCTTCGTAAGTTTGTAAACAAAATAGGTCTTCTGGTCAAGAACAAACTAATAAATTGAAATACCTGAGTATTCCTGAAAAATAGTCACCTGATGCTTGTTAGGTAAACAACATAAGGAAAATGAGAATACCATGGCTGAAACCGTCAACCTGTTCCTTCTGGTGAGATTTTAGGGAGGAATATGGATTTCTGAACCGTTGATGAAGCCTCGTCCTCCGACGAAGTAAGCAGCCTTCCCCTCATTTCGTGCTATCTTGATCGTTGGCCACAACTTGTCCCTTCTTTCTATGTCTTCCGGGCTGAGATGCTCGGCGAAACGCATACCATGGCTCTGAAGGAAGGCGTTCTTCCTAGCAGTTTTCCAGACAGCATCCCTGTAGAATCTGGTAGTGAACAGGATGGTGATACCCCTAGGTCTTGAATCGTTTTGCTGTTGCTTCTTGCCGAGGCGATGCACGTCGATGGTATCACCAACTTTGTTCTTCTCTGCAGGCAAAACTTATTGGCAGATATGGATAGCCTCTCCTCGCACATCTTCATTCTCCACCTCTGGCAAGCCGTGGAGTCTAAGGTTCCATTTTCTTGTGTATTGTTCCAGATCAGTGAGACGTCTATGGTAGACATTGTTATTCTTTTCCACATTTTTTTTTCTCAACTTTTGCCACTCTCGTTTTCACATCCTTGATTTCACCACATGCAAACTGTTTGAGTTGCGTCAATTCGAATCTGGTATCAAGATAAATGACAATGAGTCACCGATTGTATACTATGTATTTTTGATTAACTAAGCAATAAGTGGTAAATGCAATTTTCGTATATACGGGCTCTCTGTCCCACCTCGCAGGGCAAACAGAGAACTGACTTGTTCCTGACAAAGATATAACAATGTTTCAAGTCAGCTATGTTGCATAACACATACATACATCCACACAAGCCAACAGCAGATAATATTCAATCATATATATATGGTAACGGGCTATAGTGCATAACACAGAAACCTCAAAACTCCAGTCTTTTTCAAGCCTTCGATAACCGTGGTGTTCGCGCCTACCATTTTCTCAATGGCGTCACACCTGGAGTTGATGAGTAAGGAGAGGGTAGCCACGATGTCAGAGTTCATGTTGGGTTTTTTGGAGGGTGGAGGTTTGCACGGAGTATTTTTATTAACAACAAATCAATACATAAATCACACGGAGTAGCCGGTAAAGAGGGGAATTCGTCATCTTCAACAGCATTCGAAAGCATGCTATTTTCCATAGGCCAAGCGTAGTTATGGCAGTTGTCTATAAGCATGTTTCTCTCTTGTTGGTTAGCAAAAGAACGGCTAACTTCTTCCTTTCTTTTTTTGTCACGACTTCGCATGGACATGCCGAAATAAATGATCCAATTATCATTCAAGTCATAGGAAAGGTCTTATATCTTGAAAAAATAAAAATAGTAACGACTGTAAACTTTTTTTCATTTTTTTTCTCACAATCTTTCTGAAGTTTGGTGCGGAGCTCGGTAAAAAAACTAAAATTAAAAAAAAAAGGAGTCTGTTCAAGCCGCCATCTTGGCACCTCCGAGCGGTCAAAGGTAACTGCAACAGAAGCCGGTGGGATTAGCGTCATGATAGCAACACTCGCTGGATCCTATCTACATGAAGACTTCCTGTTTTTGTTTTTTGTCTTCAAAATAAATGTCCGGTGTAAAACACTATGATACGAAATTTACATTTTTTTGCAGCTTTGCGTAGTGCATGATATAATAAATATATATATACATTACCAGTCAAAGGTTTAGACACCTAGTCATTCAAGGGTTTTTCTTTATTTTTACTATTATCTACACTAGAATAATAGTGAAGACATCAAAACTATGAAATAACACAAGAAATTATGTAGTATCCAAAAAAAGAGTTAAACAAATATAATTTATATTTGAGATTCTTCAAATTAGCCACCCTTTGCCTTGATGACAGCTTTTCACAGGAATGCATTTCAATTAACAGATGTGCCTTGTTAAAAGTTAATTTGTGTAATTTCTTTCCTTCTTAATGCATTTCAGCCAATCAGTTGTGTTGTGACATGGTAGGGGTGGTATACAGAAGATAGCCCTATTTGGTAAAGGATCCAAGTCCATATTATGGCAGGAACAGCTCAAATAAGCAAAGAGAAATGACAGTCCATCATTACTTAAAGACATGAAGGTCAGTCAATCCAGAAAATGTCAAGGATTTTTTAAGTTTCTTTGGGCTCCCAAGAGGCGCAGTGGTCTAAGGCACTACATCTCAGTGCTAGAGGTGTCACTACATACACTGGTTCGATTTCAGGCTGTATCACAACCAGCTGTGATTGGGAGTCCCATCACGGCTCACAATTGGCCCAGCGTCGTCCGGGTAAGGGTTTGGACGGGGTAGGCCGTCATTGTAAATAATTATTTGTTCTTAACTGACTTGACTGGATAAATAAACAAATAATTTAAAAGCTGCACAAACCGTCAAGCGCTGTGATGAAACTGGCTTATATGAGGACCGCCACAGGAAAGGAAGACCCAGAGTTACCTCTGCTGCAGAAGATAAGAGTTACCATTAGAGTTACCAGCCTCCAGAATTGGCAATTAACTGCACCTCACAGAGTTCAAGTAACAGACACATCTCAACATCAACTGTTCAGAGGAGACTGTGAAACAGGCCTTCATGGTCGAATTGCTGAAAAGAAACCACTACTAAAGGACACCAATAATAAGAAGAGACTTGCTTTGGCCAAGAAACACGAGCAATGGACATTAGACCGGTGGAAATCTGCCCTTTGGTTTGATGAGTCCAAATTTGAGATTTTGTTTACAACCGCCAAGTCTTTGTGAGACACAGAGTAGGTCAACGGATGATCTCTGCATGTGTGATTCCCACCTTGAAGCATGGAGGAGGTGGCGTGATGGTGTGGGGGTGCTTTGCCGGTGACAATATCTGCAATGTTTTTTTTAAACATTTATTTCAAGGTACCAGCATTGCTACCACAGCATTCTGCAGCGATACACCATCCCATCTGGTTTGCGCTTAGTGGGACTATAGTTTGTTTTTAAACAGGACAATGACCCAACACACCTACAGGCTATGTAAGGGCTATTTGACCAAGAGGAGAGGGATGGAGTGCTGCATCAGATGACCTGGCCTTCACAATCACCCAACCTCAACCCAATTGAGATGGGTTTGGATGAGTTGGACTGCAGAGTGAAGGAAAAGCAGCCAGCAAGTGCTCAGCATATGTGGAAACTCCTTCAAGACTGTTGGTAATGCATTCCTCATGAAACTGGTTGAGAGAATACCAAGAGTGTGCAAAATTGTCATCAAGGCAACTTCGAAGAATCTAAAATATATGTTGTTTATATTTATATGTTTATATGTGTATATTTGTTTAACACTTTTTTGGTTACTAAAATCATTCCATATGTGTTATTTCATAGTTTGGATGTCTTACCAATTATTCTACAATGTAGAAAATAGTAAAAATAAAGACAACCCCTTGAATGAATAGGTTTGTCCAAACCTTTGACTGGTGCTGCATATATACAGTGCCTTGCGAAAGTATTCGGCCCTCTTGAACTTTGCGACTTTTTGCCACATTTCAGGCTTCAAACATAAAGATATAAAACTGTATTTTTTTGTGAAGAATCAACAACAAGTGGGACACAATCATGAAGTGGAACGACATTTATTGGATATTTCAAACTTTTTTAACAAATCAAAAACTGAAAAATTGGGCGTGCAAAATTATTCAGCCCCCTTAAGTTAATACTTTGTAGCGCCACCTTTTGCTGCGATTACAGCTGTAAGTCGCTTGGGGTATGTCTCTATCAGTTTTGCACATCGAGAGACTGAATTTTTTTCCCATTCCTCCTTGCAAAACAGCTCGAGCTCAGTGAGGTTGGATGGAGAGCATTTGTGAACAGCAGTTTTCAGTTCTTTCCACAGATTCTCGATTGGATTCAGGTCTGGACTTTGACTTGGACATTCTAACACCTGGATATGTTTATTTTTGAACCATTCCGTTGTAGATTTTGCTTTATGTTTTGGATCATTGTCTTGTTGGAAGACAAATCTCCGTCCCAGTCTCAGGTCTTTTGCAGACTCCATCAGGTTTTCTTCCAGAATGGTCCTGTATTTGGCTCCATCCATCTTCCCATCAATTTTAACCATCTTCCCTGTCCCTGCTGAAGAAAAGCAGGCCCAAACCATGATGCTGCCACCACCATGTTTGACAGTGGGGATGGTGTGTTCAGGGTGATGAGCTGTGTTGCTTTTACGCCAAACATAACGTTTTGCATTGTTGCCAAAAAGTTCAATTTTGGTTTCATCTGACCAGAGCACCTTCTTCCACATGTTTGGTGTGTCTCCCAGGTGGCTTGTGGCAAACTTTAAACGACACTTTTTATGGATATCTTTAAGAAATGGCTTTCTTCTTGCCACTCTTCCATAAAGGCCAGATTTGTGCAATATACGACTGATTGTTGTCCTATGGACAGAGTCTCCCACCACAGCTGTAGATCTCTGCAGTTCATCCAGAGTGATCATGGGCCTCTTGGCTGCTTCTCTGATCAGTCTTCTCCTTGTATGAACTGAAAGTTTAGAGGGACGGCCAGGTCTTGGTAGATTTGCAGTGGTCTGATACTCCTTCCATTTCAATATTATCGCTTGCACAGTGCTCCTTGGGATGTTTAAAGCTTGGGAAATATTTTTGTATCCAAATCCGGCTTTAAACTTCTTCAACAGTATCTCGGACCTGCCTGGTGTGTTCCTTGTTCGTCATGATGCTCTCTGCGCTTTTAACAGACCTCTGGGACTATCACAGTGCAGGTGCATTTATACGGAGACTTGATTACACACAGGTGGATTGTATTTATCATCATTAGTCATTTAGGTCAACATTGGATCATTCAGAGATCCTCACTGAACTTCTGGAGAGAGTTGGCTGCACTGAAAGTAAAGGGGCTGAATAATTTTGCACGCCCTATTTTTCAGTTTTTGATTTGTTAAAAAAGTTTGAAATATCCAATAAATGTCGTTCCACTTCATGATTGTGTCCCACTTGTTGTTGATTCTTCACAAAAAAATACAGTTTTATATCTTTATGTTTGAAGCCTGAAATGTGGCAAAAGGTCGCAAAGTTCAAGGCGGCCGAATACTTTCGCAAGGCACTGTAACTACACGGGAACATCTAAACTAGAGAATTATTAAAAATATTAAGGTGAAGCACATTGAGAAATGGTTGGAGCGTAAATAAATAAATGTCAAAACATAAAATCACATTTTATAATAAGAGCCTACTGGTTTTCATAGAGCTTGCGATTTCCTCATCTGATAAACCTCTACCACAACTTTCTGTCTCTAAGTGGTAGTATTAATTTCCAATATTTTGGGTGAATGAGATTTGATTGAGCTGCACTACTGACACTTCCTCGTACGAAATCTTGGCTACATCAGGATGAAAATCAGAAGCAAGTTATTTATATATTTTCCATATACAGTGATTACCATTGTGACCAATGGAATGGGTGGAGTAAAAGGCAAGCAACACTCCGTATTATTCAGAGCCCCATGAAATGACACCATACTGTCGAAGTCAGGAAGTTTACATACACCTTAGCCAAATACATTTAAACTCAGTTTTTCACAATTCCTGACATTTATTCAGAGTACAAACTCCCTCTTAGGTCAGTTAGGATCACCACTTTATTTTAATAATGTGAAATGTCAGAATGATAGTACAGAGAATTATTTATTTCAGGTTTTATTTCTTTCATCATATTCCCAGTTGGTCAGAAGTTTACATACACTCAATTAGTATTTGGTAGCATTGCATTTAAATTGTTTAACTTCGGTCAAAGATTTCAGGGAGCCTTCCACAAGCTTCCCACAATAAGTTGGGTAGATTTTGACCCATTCCTCCTGACAGAGCTGGTGTAACTGAGTCAGGTTTGTAGGCCTCCTTGCTCGCACACGCTTTTTCAGTTCTGCCCACAAATTGTCTATAGGATTGAGGTCAGGGCTTTGTGATGGCCACTCCAATAACTTGACTTTGTTGTCCTTAAGCCATTTTGCCACAACTTTGGAAGTATGCTTGGGGTCATTGTCCATTTGGAAGACCCATTTGCGACCAAGCTTTAACTTCCTGACTGATGTCTTGAGATGTTGCTTCAATATATCCACCCAATTTTCCTCCCTCATGATGCAATCTATTTTGTGAAGTGCACCAGTCCCTCCTGCAGCAAAGCATTCCCACAACATGATGCTGTCACCCCTGTGCTTCACGGTTGGGATGGTGTGCTTCACGGTTGGGATGGTGTGCTTCATGGTTGGGATGGTGTTCTTCGGCTTGCAAGCATCCCCCTTTTTCCTCCAAACATAACGATGGTCATTATGGCCAAACAGTTCTATTTTATCAGACGAGGACATTTCTCCAAAAAGTACAATCTTTGTCCCCATGTGCAGTTGCAAACCGTAGTCTGGCTTTTTTATGGCGGTTTTGGAGCAGTGGCTTCTTCCTTGCTGAGCGGCCTTTCAGGTTATGTTGATATAGGACTGGTTTTACTGTGGATATAGATACTTTTGTACCCGTTTCCTCCAGCATCTTCACAAGGTCCTTTGCTGTATCCGCAAAATACCAATCTCAACAGCAACAGTGAATAGGCGACTCCGGGATGCTGGCCTTCTAGGCAAAGAAATATCCATCTCAGACTGGCCAATATATATATATTTTTTTTCTTAAGGCAAAATAACACAGATACTGGACAGAGGAACTCTGCCTTAGAAGGCCAGCAACCCGGAGTCGCCTCTTCACTGTTGACGTTGAGACTGGTGTTTTGCAGTTACTACTTAATGAAGCTGCCAATTGAGACTTGTGAGGCGTCTGTTTCTCAAACTAGACACTAATGTACTTGTCCTCTTGCTCAGTTGCGCACCAGGGCCTCCCACTCCTTTTTCTATTCTGGATAGAGCCAGTTTGCGCTGTTCTGTGAAGGGAGTAGTACGCGTTGTACTAGATCTTCAGTTTCTTGGCAATTTCTCGCATGGAATACCCTTCATTTCTCAGAACAAGAATAGACTGACGAGTTTCAGAAGAAAGTCTTTGTTTCTGGCCATTTTGAGCCTGTAATCAAACCCACAAATGCTGATGCTCCAGATACTCAATTAATCTAAAGGAGGCCAGTTTTATTGCTTCTTTAACGGCTGTACTAACATAATTGAAAAAGTGTTTTCTAATGATCATTTAGCCTTTTAAAATGATCAACTTGGATTAGCTAACACAACATGCCATTGGAACACAGGAGTGGTGGTTGCTGATAATGTGCCTCTGTACACCTATGTAGATATTCCATTAAAAATCAGCGGTTTCCAGCTACAATAGTCATTTGCTGGGGTGGCAGGGTAGCCTAGGGGTTAGAGTGTTGGACTAGTAACTGAAAGGTTGCAAGTTCAAATCTGTCGTTCTGCCCCTGAACAGGCAGTTAACCCACTGTTCCTAGGCTGTCATTGAAAATAAGAATTTGTTCTTAACTGACTCATTAAATAAATAAAAAATTACAATGTCAACACTGTATATTTAATGTTATTTTAATGGGCAAAAAAGTTTTTCTTTCATTAACAAGGACATTTTTAAGTGACCACAATCTTTTGAACGGTAGTGTATATTTCGTATCCAGTGATTCACATTGGGGACATTTATTTGACATTGGAACATGTTTTAAAACCCACGTTGACGCTTTTTACGTAGGGGACTTTTATTTAGAATAATTTTGAAATTCCGTGACCCGGTAGTACTTTTTTAGTGTTGCTGACAAGACACTGATAGCCGGGTGGTTATTAAACGTCTGCACAGTAGCTAATTGTTGGACAAAAACCGTCGTTACTTGTAAAACAAGTAGAGGAATGATAGATATTACCACCGGCAGTCATGTCGTACTGCAAGCAAGAGGGTAAGGTTAATGGCGCACATCCACACATTTTCATTCATTTCGCTCGTGCAATGTCATTGACTGGCCTAGCATGTTGGCTAGCTGCTAGTAGCATGTCAGTGTTGCTTATTCCGGCGTTATTGGTGCACTAATTCCATGTAGATTGATCGTTATAGGTTCAACGAGGTCTATAACTAGGGCAATCAGATTATGTCAGTATTAATCCAATTTGTAGAGGTAGCTAGATAGCTATCTGGCTCGTTCTACTAATAGCCTAACGAGGCTTGAGGACTTTCTTTCAGAGCTGTCAAAGAGCAGGTCATGTCAGGTGACAGTTCAGTTTGTTTTATATCAGGACCCTGTTGACTTAACACTGTGTGCAGAACTCTGTTGAAAAACAGCTGTTGAATTGCTAACTTAACACCTTTATGGCCAACATTAATAGTCTACAGCGTGCAATGATCCAATAGATAAATGCACTGTTGTTTTTGGGGGGTCGGTCAGACAATATACACAATATTAACCATTACATTTTATGGACTCCCACTTTGATTTAAAACCAGCCTGGAAACCGGGGAGGGAAGTGCATTTAGTTGCCATCTGTCATGCTGACCTCACCTATGTTTTCTCCTTGCCAGGTAAAGATCGCATTATTTTTGTTACCAAGGAAGACCATGAAGCGCCCAGCAACGCTGAGCTCATTGCAGATGACCCCAATGACCCCTACGAAGATCAGGGTCAGTGGGCTGTAGATTCTCTGAATTCATGTTGGGGATGTGGAAGGATTATGAAACACTCATCAGTAGTGTAGTCATTACAAAGATACCAAAGAGGTGTATACTGAAGAATGATGAAGGGTCGCAATTACAACCATGTCAGTACATTATTATATCCCTATTCCTCTAGGCCTGATCCTGCCCAGTGGGGAGATCAACTGGAACTGTCCATGCCTGGGAGGGATGGCTAGCGGGCCCTGTGGGACACAGTTCAAGGAGGCCTTCTCCTGCTTCCACTACAGCAATGAAGAGGTGAAGGGTTCAGAGTGTATCGACAACTTCCGTGCTATGCAGGAGTGTATGCAGAAGTACCCCGAGCTCTACCCCCAGGAGGACGAGAATGAGGGAGCTGACGCTGCTGCCCCTCCCCTCGTTGATTCTACTGCCCCTGTGCCCACCGAGGACTCTTCCCCAGCCTCAGTACCCTCTAGTAACTCTACCCCGTCCCCACCAACACCTGAATCTGCCCCGTCATCCGACAAAACACCACCAACAGACAGCCAGGCTGCCAGCTAAAATCACCCAGCATCCCCCAGTCTCTCTCTTAAACCACTGCCGAGCACAGGCCACATTCATGGGAGATCAGCTGTGTGTTCACTGGTGCCTCAGACTTTATCTCTTGGTTCAACGTTCATCACAAAGGATAATGACTTTAAAGGGGAGCTAGTACTGCAGAGGAGTTCTATCTCTTCCAGGGAATATCAGTTCATTCTGTGAGAGGAGGAGGCTTTATTGTAGTGGTTGTTTGAGCTCCTGAGGTTCCTACAGTGCCAAGTTTGTAAGGGAGGGGGGGGGGGGGGGGGGGGGGGTCGTTTTCTGCAGGGGACTTTAGTTAAGACTCGCAACCAACACATTTTTCTGCTTATCAAGCTTCAAATCAGATGTGTTGTGCCATTCTACGTTAATGCTACAATGGAGGTGTGTAACCTTCTGTCAATGTTACTGTTACTGCTAGTTTGTAATTACTTGACTTCATGTTTGTGCTTGACAGATCATAGTAAGCAATTGAGCTAGTATTAAAGCTTGATTACTCTTGTTCTCAGTTGCTGGTCAAAGATCATGTGACATGTCTGTTTTTCCCACTTAAGTTTTGTCAAAAGGCCTGAACGTCGCTGGTGGCAGGAAGTTTTTCCACCAACCTGTATTTTTCAGTTAAATCTGAGTTTTAGCACAGCCTACATTGCCTCACTATTATATAATAGTTTTTTCCATCAAATGACCACCCTAAGAAAGTGGAAATCCATTGTGTCTATGCAATAATTTCCTCTAAGGAGAGAATGAAACACTGCGAGACAACGGGTTTTGTTATGAGGTGCATAATGGAGATTTAATGCATACATTTACACAAATCACAATGACATCAATACTTGATTTATGTGAAAATCTGAGATGCAGTGAGTGTGTAAATCTCAGGAATCGGGTCTTTTGAGATCCTATTAGTAGTGTATGTGGACACCTCGTAAAACATCTTCCAAAATCATGGGCAAAGATGTTCAATAGGGTTGAGGTCAGGGCTCTGTGCAGGCCAGTCAAGTTTTTCCACACCAAGCTAAACAAACCATTTCTGCATGGAACTCGCTTTGTAGGGCGGCAGGTAGCCTAGTGGTTAGAGCGTTGGACTAGTAACTGAAAGGTTTCAATATCAAATCCCTGAGCTGACAAGGTAAAAATATGTCGTTCTGCCCCTGAACAAGGCACTTAGCCCACTGTTCCTAGGCCGTCATTGAACATAATAATTTGTTCTTAACTGACTTGCCTAGTTAAATAAAGGTAAAAGAAAACAAAATAGTGCATGGGGGCATTGTCATGCTGAAACAGGAAAGGGCTTCCCCAAACTGTTACCACAATGTTGGAAACACAGAATTGTCCAGAATGTCATTACGTAGTGTCGCGTTAAGATTTCCCTTCACTGGAACTAAGGGGCCTAGCCTGAACTGTGAAAAACAGTTGGTGCTATGCATTGGGGCAGGTAGCGATCTCCTGGCACCTGCCAAACCCAGATTTGTCTGTCGGACTGCCAAAAGGTGTAGTGTGATTATCACTACAGAGAATGAGTTTCCACTGCTCCTAGTGTCCAATGGCGGCGAGCTATACACCACTCAAGGATGGATTACTTGGCGGTCCCGTTCTGTGAGCTTGTGTGGCCTACCACTTCACGGCTGAGCCGCCGTTGCTCCTAGATGTTTCCACTTCACAATAACAACACTTACAGTTGACCGGGACAGCTCTAGCAGGGTAGAAATTTGACGAGCTGACTTGTTGGAAAGATGGCATCCTATGAAGGTGCCACATTGGAAGTCACTAAGCTCTTCAGTAAGGCCATTCTAATTCAAATATTTGTCTATGGAGACTACATGGCTGTGTGCTCAATTTTATACACCTGTCAGCAAAGGGTGTGACTGAAATAGCCTAATTTGCTAATTTGAATGGGTGTACGCATACACTATACACAAAAGTATGTATTTTCTAGTTAGAGGGTTCTGAAAGGCCAAATGTGTTTGGTGCTGGCTGCTTTTATCAACAACTCCTGTTCTTATGAAGAAAGGCTGGTGAGTGTATATATATACAGTAGCATCTAGACAGGTGCTAGGCAATCATTGTACAAAAACTATTTAGTCAATGTTGAAATTGTGCAAAGCTTGAGTATCCATCCACAGGCGCTTCCTTCACCTGCTTTTAAAACATAATTTAAACCTTAATGGACTGCTACTCCTATTTAACCTCTCCTGATTAAAGTTAATACTGAACCATGTCTAATTTCCTCTTTCACACCTTTCTAATCTTATGTTTAAATCCTTCAAACACAAATGAAGCTACCTATTCATATATACAACTGGCCCATGATGCTTTGAAAGTGATTCTTCCTCAGGGATCCTGAGTTTATTCTTTGGTAAAACTGCACCACACACACAGCCTTGGATTAAGATATTAGCTACATTTTCGTAACACTTAAGTTTCTCAGGTTTATCTTTTGATGTACTTTGTAGGCCCTATTTGTTGCTGGAAAAGGCGATGGCGATGTGTAGACTTAGATTACCACCAGACCTGCACCCTGCGATTGCACTACGCTGAAGAGAGACATGGAGAAGAACAATAGAAAAGAAAATGGAGTGTGGCCTGACCTGGGAAACTCCCCACCAAGAAGGCTGCAGACTAGAGCAGTGCACTCTTGTGTGCCTCAATATTTAAGTAAGTAGGTGTATTTTTAGCATTTTAATTGGAACACTAAATGATTGGAATTGGATACTGATAAATATATAGTACACTAAAAGCAGAGACTGGAATGTAATATATTGTTATAGAACCTAGTAGGCATTTTGATGTTATCATTAAAGGCATGGCTTTTGACATACACAAAGTCTGTAAAGCTTGTATACCAGGGTTTGTTGTGTCTGATAGTTAACACTGGCTTGCAGAAAATAATGGCTCAAATATGACTACCCAAACATTCATTGGATTCCAGAAGGATGCTTTTTTTAAAATGTTTGTGTGTGGTATTTCCCCCAAGTTAAATCATCTTCACAAGAATGGCTCAAAAGATTCCAGTCAGTCCTCTTTGCATCATATGGCAGGGTTGTAGTCTTTTAGGGGGAAGATTTTCCATAGCCGTCATTGGTCAAGACACTCGGTCAAGCCTTTTCCACTGACTTTCAGTCCCTTTCCTGAATTATCTATTGAACCAGTCATACAACCCTCAATTTCCTTTCAAATTGCTCTGTTAATGGTTTGGAGAGGGTGTTCTGGGCAGCCCTGCCTTAGGCCCTCCGATATGTGGGTCCCCAGTTGAGGGGTCCAGGGAACCACCACACTCTGCATGGTGACCAGCAGCCGCCCTGTCTCTACCTCCTCTGGACCCGCCAGTAGGTACTCCACACCTAGAAGAAGAGGGAGAGGAGAGGGTTCAGCCTCCATCCTGTTTAGAAGAACATATATCAGAGTGAACAGAGTAGCTACCAACCTTGTGGAAAAATAAGGATGATATTTAGAACATTACTGAATATAGTCGCACAATATTCTGTTCAGTGATGTATAAATTGGGCTACCTGGATTAAGGATGGGGCAGGTGCACCCCCGGCTAGTCCAGGAGAGGGGGTAGATACTGTGGGTGCCCTGGGAGAGAGGCACCTGTCCTGAACGCAGGACCTTGCGAACTTTGACCTGTACCTCTGCGTGGCTCCCCTTGTCATGAGCTGACAACACACTGGCTTTGATCACTGCCACAGACACACATGGAGACATACATCACTGAAAGGGTGAAGGGTACATTTAAAAGAATGTAGGATGTGTACAGTATGTGAGAACCTTGGGAAATATTTTACCATAGGCATATTTGGTCTTGCAGAGATCTGAGACACTCCTCAACTTTCTCTCCTTACAACTGCATTTCCCTGGAAGGAGCCATAGACAGTGTCAGCAGCACAATATGTTTACTCAAACCTATGAAGGCAAGCAATAAGTAGTGGGTGGTGCATGACTCTAATGCTGGTGTGAAATATTATTCACCTGTGTAGTGCAGGGCAGAGACTGCCAGTTGCTTTGACCACACTGGCTCACCCTCAGTGGTCAAGGCATGGTCCATGGCAAGAATCTTGCCTCCCATAGGTATATTTAAAACCTGGTTATTTGCATAGCTGATGAAGTGACAATGAGAATACAGAGGTAAGATGTTATTGCGGAGTGAAACTGGAAATAGGAAAGAAAGTCACATATGAAGTGTTAGATTTAATAGTGAGAAATGGGCTTAGGGTTTACCTGTCCAGGCAGAGCCCAGTGTGGGGGTCACAGTTTTGGGGACAAGCACAGGGTTTGCACCCCTCTCCCCCAAAGCCCCAGTATCCAGGGAGGCAATGGTTGCAGCCTGTTCCCCCCACACCAGGTCTGCAATGGCACTGTCCACTCCTGGGGTGGCACCATCGGCCCTCCTCCCCAGAGATGGCTGGTAATGAGCCCAGTGGGTCACACCAACAACCTGTTAGCGAAAGAGCGAAACAGAGACACACAGACTTAGCAAGAACACACACACCCTCTCCCTTGTTTCCTCTCGCTCTATCCCCACGTTGTTACAAATCCATACCACTAGAGGGAGATAATGTTTTAATATACACATGTTTTCAGTTTCAAGTAGAGTTCTTTAACTTTGACTTGTCTGTAGGTTATCCTGACTTACGTGTGCAGATGTGGGGGGAGTTGAGGGGCATGGCTGGTTGGCGGTGGTAACCGTGGCGACAGCGCTGGCACCTGCGCCCAGCTGTATTGTGTTGGCAGTCGTCACAGACACCCCCACTGGTGCCCTCCAAGGACAGCCACGCCCTCTTGGAGAAATGACAGCTCTCTGCATGGCCGTGACACTCACACTCTGGAGCACAGGGAGACAACGACGGGACAGGGGAGAGGATGGAGCGGTTAGTAAGGAGGAAAAACATGATTTAATGACACCCAACAGTAGGGTTGCCAACACTCCCAGTTTAGCTTGGAGTCTTGACCTCCCTGCATGTTCTACAACTTTTACAGGAGATTTTTGTTCATGTTTGAATTAAACTAATAACTGAAATGTAAACAATGTTGAAGTATTTCTATAATCTCTCAACATGAGCTTGATTTGAGCTGGCAACCCAACAGGGCCTGATCCCTTTCAGTAGGGCACTCACTATGACACGGGTGTGGCTCCCCACTGCTGCCATTGGCTGGCTTCCAGGACTGGTCATTGTAGAGTGGGCCACACCTTTCACAGTGTTCTCCTGCTGTGTGGTGAGTGCACACACACCTGCCAGCCACCTGCAATAAACATCAGGTCTATTGGCCCCATGTGACAAATACAATTAGATTTGAAACATCCACAATAAAAGGACAAGCATAGCTACTTAAGGGTTTTTAAAGCACACAGATACACACAGGCTGAGCAGACCACACTCACCATGTCCTTCAGTGTGTCCTGTCCACCTCTGTGGGGTAAGCAGTGTTCTGCATGGCCATGACAGAGACAGGTCCCCCGAGCCAGGAGAGTGTAAATGGCAAATGGAGCTGAGGCAGGGGCCTCTGAGCTGGGCTGGGGGGAAGGGAGAAGGGGAAGATTCAGGTCCGCAGGAGGTTTGAAGAGTCTGATGGAGGAAGAAGAGGTGGAAGGCGCAACAGATAATGGGCAGGTCTGAGCCTTGAGAAGTCTGAGGCGGAGGTTGGTGAGGGTCAGCTGGGAAAGGCCCTCTGGACTGTAGGGGTCAACTAATCCACCAGGACCCAGAGTCCGAAATATCACCTGTGAGAAACATAAGGGTCTACTGTCTATATACTGTATGTCTACTGTGCTTCTAGAACTCTGCTTTTGTCTTACCCCACAAAGTGCATGAGACACTCTGTCCTCTTACCTCTCCCCTGCTGCACGGCTTGGCACTGGAGTACCGGGACGTACACCGCGAGCCATGCTGACTGGTGTCATCAGGAAGACCAAACGCCAGACTGCAGTTCTGTGCAAACAGCTTGAGTGTTTCCCACGTCCGGCCGAAGTCCTGCGAGCGCTCCATGGCCATGGCAGCGGGCCTGGGTGAGTGGAACAGCAGCACCACATGGGTCAGACAGAAACGGGTCTCCAGGTCCAGACGGACCTCCTCCACTTGGTCAGTGCCCACGCCCGAGCCCCACCAGGTGTCTGGGTGCAGGAAGGGATCATCCACCATGTGGGCAGGAGGGTGGAGATGATCTGGACAGGTGTGGAGGGGAGTGGGGCATGGGGAGTGGTGGGACCCATTCCCACAGCAGCCTGAGAGGGTGGTGAGGGTCCTACCACTGGCCAGGTTGCCCATGGGAGGACTGCAGGCATGGTCTACACACCTGGAGGCTGAATATGGGGTGGATGAAGATAGTTAATGCAGAAGAAATATAAAATAAGCTCTCTCATAACTGCATATTGGCTACTTTCCCATGGGAGGGTGTCAATGCACTCAGAGCGTCCAGCAGGAAAGGGAGCATTGTGAGCATGCACGTGTATCTCAGGTTGCATCTTCCAAGGTAACCCAATAATATCAGAGTAAATCGGGCGATAGGCTACTGAGAGTTATCAAGAACGAGTTTCGATCTTTTCCAGTCATAACTGTGAAGATAAGGCAGATAACGGAACCGCAGCTGGTGGCACTGTGTGCCCAATTCATCCCACAATGGAATTTGTTATGATAAATTCCTATAATCCACTGCGTCGTTACAATAGCGCCAAAAAGGCGAAGCCAAAAGAAGCAGTAATATTATGGCCAAAAATCTAACCTAAATCTAACCATCATATCAAATTAATTGATGGCCACTCACCTGTCCCGCTGTGCATGAACGCTACAATTAAAGCGCAGTTAATCGCCAACATCTCAAATCGAAGGCGACCTTCAAATCGTTTCATAGGTTTTTGACAATCCAACTGGATGGATTATTAGCAATCCAATGACAAGAAAACTCCCCACAGTCAAATAGTCTTATTATTCTTGGCAGCAGTGCAGATGCGCCTTAGCATCACATGCGTTTGTTTATTCCAAAGATAACCGCATTCCAATGCGAACCGCACAATTTCGCATAGCCTACATCCCAATCTATCGCTTGAAGTCCAATAGAGCCGCAGTTTGATTCAGCTATACGCTTTGTCTGACATCTTTAATAATGACGACAGGGAAATGATTGTTTTCCCATTCAGAGCATCAGCATTAACAATTAAAATTAGTCAATGAAGTGTGTCCCGTTCGCGGCTGGTCCATGTCTCTCAACGATAGAGTCAGACGATGCCCTGTCCCGACTACTGAGCTATTACCAAATATCTGACGAAAATAGCCCCAGGGCACTCAATTTTTAGGTCCGGCCTTGATAGCACATTGTCACACGGTGGATACTAGCCCATAAGGTTTCCCAAACTTGCTCCTGCCCCCCCCCTGGGTGGTTTTTTTGGGTTTTTTTTTGCCCTAGCACTACACAGTTGATTCAAATCATCAAAGCTTGATAATGAGTTGGTTATTGGAATCAGCTCTAGCTGACTAAACTCAACTCCATGAGTTATGATGAAGTTGCTTGGAGACTAGTGAGGGCGGATTGGAGCTCCGACATCGCATTAAAATAGTTTTTATCAAAAACTACAGATTTCAACACCCAAAGAATAGCCCTCATTAATGCTGGCAACTAATAGCTGACATTTACACAGATCGATTTCATGTGTAAATGAGGGATATTCTTTTGGTGCTGAAATCCGTCGTTTTTATAAAAATATATATTTTGATGTAATGTTGGAGCTCCAGTCCATCCACAATAGTCACTGCTCAACTCCATCGTAAATCGTGGAGGTGAGTTTAGTTGGCTAGAACTTCTCTGGACTGTGTGCATGGTTGAATACACAGGCTACTCAATCCACTTCACCACATGCCTGTCTGTTTTAGTCGATTGGCCTCAGAATCCCTTCTATAGGCCTAATACAAGATGCTCGATATTAAACACTTGGCCTCCAAAGTGTTGGTATACCACAGTGCTTCTACAAAATTCCCTGTGTCAACCATAAGGTCTATGTCAGGAAATTAACAGTCCATGTTGAACTTGTTGATGCATTCCTAACCCCTGGCAATATGGCACACAGACCCAGTAGATGAAATAAACACCATGTCTCTTTAATATTATGGCTCAGTGTAAATTAGATTTTATTCGCATAAATTACTTTAATAAGATGCAAATGTACAGACCATACTGATGGCATTTCCAGGCAGTGAACAGAAATTGGAACCAATTTTGTTTATTTATTTTTATTTAATCATTATTTAACCAGGTAGGCTAGTTGAGAACAAGCTCTCATTTACAACTGCGATCTGGCCAAGATAAAGCAAAGCAGTGTGACACAAACAACAACACAGAGTTACACATGGAATAAACAAACACACAGTCAATAATACAATAGAGAAAGTCTATATACAGTGTGTGCAAATGAGGTAGGATAAGGTGGGTGAAGTAGGCCATAGTGGTGAAATTATTACAATATGGCAAATTAAACACTGGGGTGATAGATGTGCAGAAGATGAGTGTGCAAGTAGTGGTACTGGGGTGCAAAGGAGAAAAATAAATAACAATATGGTGATGAGGTAGTTGGATGGGCTATGCACAGGTGCAGTGATCTGCGAGCTGCTCTGACAACTGGTGCTTAAAGCTAGTGAGTGAGATATGAGTCTCCAGCTTCAGTGATTTTTGCAGTTCGTTCCAGTCATTGGCAGCAGAGAACTGGAAGGAAAGGCGGCCGAATGAGGAATTGGCTTTGGGGGTGACCAGTGAAATATACCTGCTGGAGTGCGTGCTACTATGGTGACCCGTGAGCTGAGATAAGGCGGGGCTTTACCTAGCAACGACTTATAGATGACCTGGAGCCAGTGGGTTTGTTAGGGATGGACATTTCAGGGTTTTTGGTCTTCCTAAGCCAGGATTCAGACACGGCTAGGACATCCGGGTTGGCAGGGTGTGCTTGGGCAGTGAAAAAAACAAACTTAGGGAGGAGGCTTCTAATGTTAACATGCATAAAACCAAGGCTTTTACGGTTACAGAAGTCAACCAATGAGAGCGCCTGGGAATGGGAGTGGAGCTAGGCACTGCAGGGCCTGGATTAACCTCCACATCACCAGAGGAACAGAGGAGGAGTAGGATAAGGGTACGGCTAAAGGCTAAAAGAACTGGTCGTCTAGTACTTTCAGAAAAGAGAGTAATAGGAGCAGATTTCTGGGCATGGTAGAATAGATTCAAGGCATAATGTACAGACAAGGGTATGGTAGGATGTGAATACAATGGGGGTAAACCTGTGCATAGAGTCACGATGAAAGAGATATTGTCTCTAGAAATATCATTTAAACCAGGTGATGTCACCGCATGTGTGGTAGGTGGAACTATAGTGTTAACTAAGGCATATTTAGCAGGGCTAGAGGCTCTACAGTGAAATAAGGCAATAATTACTAACCAAAACAGCAAAGGACAAGGCATATTGACGTTAAGGAGAGGCATGCGTAGCCGAGTGATCATAGGAGTCCGGTGAGTGGCTTCAGGCAGCTAGCAGGCCGGGACTAGCAAGCTAGCAGAAGGGCCTTTGAGGGACGTTGCGATGGAAGAAAGTCTGTTGTGGCCCCCTCGTGCTGTTACGTCAGCAGACGGATCAGCAGAGCTCCGTGTGGTAACCAGGCCAATTGGCAAAATAGGTATAGTGGCCAAAGAATTTGTCCGATGGGCCTCTTAAACTAACAGTCCGACGTCGCGACAGTCCCCTTGAATGCCCACCCGCTAGCCTGCTAGCCGCGGCTGGATAGCTGTCTAGAGCACATCGGACTGTTAGTTTAAGAGGCACATCGGACAAATTGTTTTTTTTTATTTGACTTAATGTAATATATGTTGTTCTTGTCTATAACTGTTCTGTAGTTTGTCATGTAGCTGTATGTTTTTTGTGGATCCCAGGAAGAGTAGTTGCTGCTTCACTTTTTCTTTATCAATCAATCACATGTATTCATAAGGCCCTCTTTACATCTGCAGATGTCACAAAATACTATACAGAAACCCAGCCAAAAACACCAAACAGCAAGCAATGCAGTAGTAGAAGCACGTGGCTAGGAAAAACTCCCTAGAAAGGCAGGAATCTAGGATGAAACATAGAGAGGAACCACGCTCTGAGGGTTGGCCAGTCCTCTTCTGGTTGAGCCGGATATGAGTACATGGCCATTAAAGGCCAGATTGTTCTTCAAGATGTTCAAATGTTCATAGATGACCAGCAGGGTCAAATAGTCATCACAGTGGTTGTAGAGGGTGCAACAAGTCAGTACCTCAGGAGTAAATGTCAGAGGTCGAGAGACAGAGTTTCTAATCTCTCCAAAATAATGTGGTTATAATGTGGTTATTGATGGTGTCAAAAGCAGGACTAAGGTCTAGGAGCACTTGGGCTGATGCCATTAAAAGGTAATTTACCACCTTCACATGTGCAGTCGCAGTACTTTGACGGGGTCTAAAACCAGACTGAAATATTTCATATACATTATTTGTCTTCAGGAAGGCAGTGACTTTTTCAAATTTTTTAAGAGAGAAATGGGAGATTTTTTACATTGTACAGGTGAATGTTTGGCTTTTTCAAGAGAGGCTTTATTACTGCCATTTCTCGTGAGTTTGGTACTCATCCGGAGGACAGGGAGCCATTTATTATGTTCAACATTGGAGGGCCAAGCACAGGAAGTAGCTCTTTCAGTATGCAGTATGCAGCTCAAGGGTGTCTCCATTGTTCCTGGCAGTTCTGTGCAGACTCAGGACAACTGAGCTTTCGAGAAATACGCAGGTTCAAAGAGGAGTCTGTAATTTGCTTTCTAATGATCATGATCTATTCATTGAAGTTCATGAATTCATCACTGCTGAAATGAAAGCCATCCTCTCTTGTTGAATGCTGCTTTTTAGTTAGCTTTAGCTGTTCTCCATTTGTGTTCTCTTCCTCCACCCAACTCTTTCAATCTCACACTTCATCCTCATCCTCCTCTCCACTCTAACACCCACTCTAGGGTCTGGCAGACCTCCAGGCAGTAAACAGCTGAATTCTCTCATCTTCAAACATCTCATTGTTTCTCCTTTGGTCCCTCTCCAAAGCTGCAGTATTTATCATATATATCTCTTTGAGAGATTGTATTCATCCTGATTGAGGGATTAGCTGTTAACATTAGTGACATACAGATGTAGGATCTGGATGATTGTGTCATTGTTAAATAATGATTTAGAGACTGTCCGTTTTTAGACAGCCTATTAGAAAGGCTTATGTTGTAAAAATAAAAAAAGAGATTCAGATTGTCTCACAGAGCGTGAGAAAGTGTGTGTGTGTGTGTGTGTGTGTGTGTGTACAGTGCCTTCATAATGTAATTACACCCCTCAACTTTTTCCAGATTTTGTTGTGTTAAGCCTGAATTTCAAATGGATTCAATTTAGATTGTTTTGCCACTTGCCCATACACAATACCCCATAACGTCAAAGTTTTCATTTGTATTTTTATTAGAATTTATTTTCAATTTCGTGATATCCAATTGTGACTTTAAAACAGTTCAAGTTTAATGGAGTGATAGGCGAAAACTGAGGATGGATCAACAACATTGTAGTTACTCCACAATACTAGAGGGGGAAAAAAATATTTAATCCATTTTGAATTCAGGCTGTAACAAAACAAAATCTTGATTAAGTCAAGGGAATACTTTCTGAAGGCACGTGTGTGTGTGTGTGTGTGTGTGTGTGTGTGTGTGTGTGTGCTATCTGTAATCAGTTTTTGTGTGCAAAATTGGATGATATGGACAGAACTCACATTCAGATCAATAAATTGAATGAGAATGGAGAGTGGACGCAATATGCAAATTAATCAGACTAGGGTGTTTTTTTGGTGTTACTGCAATGTAAACAAACATCGATATGACACCAGACATATTTTGGGATGTGTTTTGGGAAATGTGGATTGTTTATTAATTAGTTCAGAATTCTGCTAGTTTTGTTTTAAATCTAATAATGGTTTGGATCTAGATAGGTGAGAGAGCTATAAACCATGTTGAAAGCTGAACTATAAGAGCCACCTATGGAGCCTCTTTACACTACATTCACAGACACAAACTTGGTCTAGGAGACATTCTTGTGTAGTGTAAAGAGATGGAGCAAGATTCAAATTTCTCTTTGAGATGTCTCCCACTCTACTTCCGGAGATAGTGTTGGAGACATCTACACCACATACCCCCTCTCTGAGTGGTACAGAGTAAAGACAACACTTGTCCCTGCAAGAATTACCTTAATTATCTTAATTCCAGTAGACATTTTTGCTCTGTTAGAATTTTTTTAATTTAAAGGCTTTTAAAATATCCACACATTTGTGAATCATTGTATTAATCAAGTACGCAACACTATGTACAATATTGTTTAGATGAGAAGCTCCTACATTGCTTGAATTGATATCCTTATTTTGTTTGTCTATATATTATAGTATTTACAGTATGCTAATAGCTGCACTCACACATGAAGCAGGAATATGGTTTTGGCCACACCACATTCAAGGCTATTGTAAGCAGAAAGTTACAAATCGGATGTTGAAGTTTGAGCTCTTACTAGACATATTTTACTAATGTAAGTCCACCCTATATTTGGCTGCTCGTTTACAGATGTAGGATCTTAATTAGAGCCAGTTTGCTACAGCAGGAAAATAATCCTGCGGCAACAGGAAATGTGGATTATAATTAAGGACATTTTTTGTAAGGTGTTGATACATTTTTTGTACGGGAACATCAAGTCTGAAATTTCAAAGTAGGGCCTATGAGTTGAGGGCAACCCGGGTGGGTGGTCACATAATAATGTCTCCTGGCCTAACAGAGACAGTTTAAGACCATGGTTGTTGTCGACTGTGCTTGGGTGAACACTGATGTCAGAGTTCAATCATCTTGCTGAAATGTTTTGGTTCTGTGTGGCTATGGGTAACATGGGAACTGCTCGAGGTGTCACCAAGAGCCAAGGTCGGTCAGAAAGGTTCATGTGCATTCATTATCATCATGCTTTGATACTTAAAACACTGTACCTTAGTGAAACCCTACTGTACACCCTAAACCCGTGGACATCAAGCCAGACAGTGAGGTAGTTCACCAAGGTGGGCTATACAGTATACCAACAACAAAAGATGGGGTTTCTCTGCATACCTGACACTAAAATAGTATCAGTCTCTTAAAGTTAGAGGTAATTTCCAAAGGTCTAGTTCTGGTACAATAAAATAAGGAATTCTCATCCTCATGTTCTGTTTTATGGTGGTCCATTATCCTTAGGATCTCCTCTTGTGAGTGTTTACTCTGTTACTCTTTCAATGAAATGCTCTTCCATGGTGACGCTCATGACCAGACAGAGAATAAATATCTCATCATTCCTGCTGTCCTGGCTGGGCTGCATCACATATCTAAATTCAGTGTTTGCTCAGTATCTCTAATGTGTATATCTGTGTATTTCCACATTTATGTTGTCTCGCGCATGTGCGTGTGTTTGTATCTTTATGTGTGTATACTATGCATGTCTCTGTGTCTTTATGTATGAGTGTAATGGGTTGAAATTGAGGTTCTTTGATCTGAGAGAATGAATGACACAGATTAAGCTGTCAAGCCAGCCGGTGATAGAGGCCAGATGAGGATGGATGACAAACCAGGGCCCCTGTGGAACGCTTGGGCACATGCCAAAGTAATAATGCACTCTGTGTGTGCGTGTGTGTGTGTGCACATGCTACCAGGGAATCTATGTTCGTAAACACTTGCATGTGTCGAGACTTCAGATGCCTTTAATTTGATCCTTTATTAATTCTTAGCAAGAAAGAATGACTGGCACTTTTAAGAAGCAAGGATTTGATTGAAGAGGTTTTGGGTTTATTGGCAGTGACTTATTTTACTAATACAGCTGAAGCACTGCTGATCTTCCCACCCATGTTAACAAACATACATGCCTACGACACAGACACATTGACTCTCACACACATAACCATGCTTGCAAACGCACTATATTCTGAGCATTGTTTCTTGTTTTTATTATCCTGCCCACACGTGCTAACAGACACACATGCCTGCAGTGCACAAACGGACTCATGCATACATTTGTACACACACATATGTCATATATTTAGATTCACTCTTTCTTATCCTGCCCTCTCAGAGAAACGTATTTCCCCATGAAGAAGTCCTGGTTTACATGAGGTTTTGTTCCAATAACTCTACAGGATACCCAGGATATGAATGATTGTGCACAGTATGGTCCATTAATAATTATGTCATTTAAAGGGTAGTGGACAACAGTGGAACAAGGTCTCCCAGCATCATGAGTACTGGTTTAGAGGCAAGGGAGGACTGAGAAACTGAAATGGCAATAAATATAGCAGGCCTTTCTGTAATGTCCACAGTCAAGACACACACACACACACACACACACACACACACACACACACACACACACACTGCTCTTAGTCACTTTGGATTAGTGAGGGCTTTCCCCTCTGTTGAATGCTTTTACGACCATTGGTTTTTGATTTTTGAGCTTTAATGTGACTTTGGTTGCTGGGGAACTGTTCCCCCCCTAAAAGTCACAGTGAGAAATGGGGCAAATGCAGATGCAGCTGTTTTGGGTCTAGGAGGTACAGGGTTTGGGAGATTCTGTCTCTCACTCTGTCTCACCACGTCCTTGCCTTAAGCCCACCACACATTAAATGTTCTCATTACGAGCATGCCAAGCGTCCACCTGTGACTTGCCCTAATCCAAAGCGGCCACTTCAATGCCCCCAGGAGGCACTGAGGTCAAAGTTACCACCCCCCCTAACCAACCTGCCGGTCTTCAGTACCAACATCCCACAGGAACAGCCCCTCCACTCATAAAACCCACAGCCACAAAACACTGCAGTGTTAATGAGACACGTGCTGCCCTAACGCTGTATCTATTTCATCCATTAAATAGCACATATGACATTCATGTAGTGCATTGTTGTTGTCGTTGTGAGTGCCCACCTCATAAAGAGGAGAAATACTTTTAAAATGATGTGTTGCAATCAGGGCTGGAGTCAAATTGAGGGTAGTACAATCAGGAAGTGATTTTAATAAAAACATGTTAAACTTTGGAAATAAATAGCTTCTGCTCTTCAGTTTATTGAGAAGTCATTTAAAAAACGTTTTTTCAAACATTGAATTGTTATTTAAGTTTACTTCCTGAATTGACTGCCTTCAATTCGAATTGACCCCAGCCCTGGTTGCAATAGTTAGTTTACTCGGTACCGGTACTCCTTGTATATAGCCTGTATATAGCCTCGTTATTGTTATTGTATTGTGTTACTATTTTATTTGTATCTATTTGTAAAGCTTTTAACTGCATTGTTGCGAAAGGGCTTGTAAGTAAGCATTTCACACCAAAGTCTACACTCGTATTCGACACGTGACAAATAACATTTTATTTCATTTGATTTAATTGGTCACCTAATCCCCTCAGTCCCTTCCAATTTCTATGAATAGTAGTAAAGCACACCTCAGCTTCAGTCTGTACGTGTGGAAGAATTTAAAACAACATCATGTTATGTTATAAGATTACAAGAGGAACACATCCCCACAGCCCCTGCAAGGTGGGAAAAAAATCCAGAAAATCACATTGTAGGATTTTTAATGAATTTATTTGCAAATTATGGTGGAAAATAAGTATTTGGTCAATAACAAAAGTTTATCTCAATACTTTGTTACATACCCTTTGCTGGCAATGACAGAGGTCAAATGTTTTCTGTTAGGTTTTCTTCACAAGGTTTTCACACACTGTTGCTGGTATTTTGGCCCATTCCTCCATGCAGATCTCCTCTAGAGCAGTGATGTTTTGGGGCTGTTGCTGGGCAACACGGACTTTCAACTCCCTCCAAAGATTTTCTTTGGGGTTGAGATCTGGAGACTGGCTAGGCTACTCCAGGACCTTGAAATGCTTCTTATGAAGCCACTCCTTCGTTGCCCGGGCAGTGTGTTTGGGATCATTGTCATGCTGAAAGACCCAGCCACGTTTCATCTTCAATGCCCTTGCTGATGGAAGGAGGTTTTCACTCAAAATCTCACGATACATGGCCCCATTCATTCTTTCCTTTACACGGATCAGTCGTCCTGGTCCCTTTGCAGAAAAACAGCCCCAAAGCATGATGTTTCCACCCCCATGCTTCACAGTAGGTATGGTGTTCTTTGGATGCAACTCAGCATTCTTTGTCCGCCAAACACGACGAGTTGAGTGTTTACCAAAAAGTTATATTTTGGTTTCATCTGACCATATGACATTCTCCCAATCTTCTTCTGGATCATCCAAATGCTCTCTAGCAAACTTCAGACGGGCCTGGACATGTACTGGCTTAAGCAGGGGGACACGTCTGGCACTGCAGGATTTGAGTCCCTGGCGGCGTAGTGTGTTACCGATGGTAGGCTTTGTTACTTTGGTCCCAGCTCTCTGTAGGTCATTCACTAGGTCCCCCCGTGTGGTTCTGGGAATTTTGCTCACCGTTCTTGTGATCATTTTGACCCCACGGGGTGAGATCTTGCGTGGAGCCCCAGATCGAGGGAGATTATCAGTGGTCTTGTATGTCTTCCATTTCCTAATAATTGCTCCCACAGTTGATTTCTTCAAACCAAGCTGCTTACCTATTGTAGATTCAGTCTTCCCAGCCTGGTGCAGGTACAATTTTGTTTCTGGTGTCCTTTGACAGCTCTTTGGTCTTGGCCATAGTGGAGTTTGGAGTGTGACTGTTTGAGGTTGTGGACAGGTGTCTTTTATACTGATAACAAGTTCAAACAGGTGCCATTAATACAGGTAACGAGTGGAGGACAGAGGAGCCTCTTAAAGAAGAAGTTACAGGTCTGTGAGAGCCAGAAATCTTGCTTGTTTGTAGGTGACCAAATACTTATTTTCCACCATAATTTGCAAATAAATTCATTAAACATCCTACAATGTGATTTTCTCATTTTGTCTGTCATAGTTGAAGTGTACCTATGATGTAAATTACATATTTTTAAGTGGGAGAACTTGCACAATTGGTGGCTGACTAAATACTTTTTTACCCCACTGTAGGTTTTATAAGGAAATGAAGGTGTGTGTGTGTGACGGCGGCCACATAGTTCTTATGGTTCCCCCAACAATATGACACTGCTGAGGGGGGAGTCGGCAGTGTTTGATCATACCAGCCAACATCTGGTCATAAGGAGGAGCTAAAGTTAGCAGCAGCACATGCTGCTCTCATTACTGTAAAATGGGAGTCACATTCATAAAGGCATGACCCCACTACAGCCCAGTGCTGTAAAAGCAGGAGAGAGGGAGGAAAAGAGAGGGGGAATAAAGCAGGGTGGGTGGAAGCCAAGACGAGATCCTGTGTGAGAGGCAAGAGAAAGGGATGAGAGAAGTGGGTGGGCGTGTTGGGGCTAATGCTGTTGTTTCTTGGTTGATGGTATGCCAGCTGGTTAGTATGAGGATGGCTGCCGTGGTGCTGGACTGAAAAGAGAGAGGAGAGGGACTGGGAGAGGGGCTGCTGGGTAGATCAAAGCTATGACAAGCTTGTTTGATTTTAATCAGCTCTACACACCGAGTGCTGCTAACCACACCTCTCGGCCCAACAAAGCCCAGTACAGTGGTCGATTCTAGCTGCAGCTTTGAGCCACCCACCATCCCTGGCAGGCAGACATGTTTGAGGACCACCACCCCATTAGAGACTGGGGCTAATATGGTTTTCTTTGGATCCCTCTGGGTAATTCTTCTCACTGATCTCCTCAACATGATCAGACATCAGCTAACGATTCATAAGCCACCCAGGCCAGCAAAGGTTGTCAGCATCAAACAGTTGAGGGCTCTGATAATGTCATCAGATGTATGTTATTCCCTCATTGAGATCATCAAGGGGACTGGGCTCCCCCAAAGGGTGAGGTCATCACTTGGAGATACAGACACGTTGTAGAAGGGTCTGTGCAGTCAAAGTTAAAGTATGATGATCATCACTGTAACTGGGATGAATCCAGGGGATGTAGAGAGGGAAGAGAAAGAGAAGAACGATAGGAATAGGGTCCTTTAGTTCTATGAAAGTGATGTTTGAGCCTAAGTTATGAGAAAATGAAAGCAAAGGGATAATATAACCGGCCCCATATGTTCCCTCCCTACACACAATTGTCTTTCTTGGGAATAGGCTCCTAATCATCTCACTGCTCCCTGTCCTGTCCAGTTCATTAGAGGTGATGTGGATCCCCATGGTCACGGCAAGTCAGAGGCCCTCACATGGCCTCACTTTTTAAACAGAACCCCACCCCTCTACACTCCTACACCTCCTCCCTATCTCATTCTGACTGTCCTAGTCTACAGTGTTGTTTATAAGTGACATGTGAATGTTCAGACACATGGAACAAGTAATTTGTGCTCTTTTACACAATCCAAGGCTGCTGTGGTGGTGGGTGGTGTCTGTGATCTGCCATGAGAAACAGAGCAGGATATGGAGTGCCTGTAACGTGGTGGTGTGGGGATCGTACAGGTCAGAAGGGTTTCTCCCCCACCAGACACATTCAGGGTGGGACAGGAAGGAATGTATTTATTTATTTTTTATTTTACCTTTATTTAACTAGGCAAGTCAGTTAAGAACAAATTCTTATTTTCAATGACGGCCTAGGAACAGTCAGCTGGGGGATTTGAACTTGCAACTTTTTGGTTACTAGTCCAACGGTCTAACCACTAGGCTACCCTGACGCCCCAATTGCTCATTTGAGTACATTAACATGTCTATTCCAATGTTCTAGCTAATCATCATTATCATAATTTTCATTACTATCATTATCATTACCTTCATTATCAGCATCATCGATTTGGGCTTTCAGGAGTTAACACGTTAGGAAGAGAGACCTACCTTCGAATTAAAAGTTTTTAGAAGCCCAACACCCAGATTGGAATGTATTTTCTACAACTATTGCAGTTTTGGAAAAATATATTCCATAATGATATTGATTTGCTACAGAACAGATAGCACTGCCCACCAAATATTATATTATAATGATAGTCACTTTATTAGCCTTTTCCACTTCATTTGATAAACTTTATGTATACATATATTTATTAACCCTCAACAGCCAATGCTAACATAGTATGGTCTGTCTAGACTCTAGAGCCCTGTAGTAGACCTACTAATTACTTTGTTACTTTGGATTACTTTCCCTTTAAGAGACATTAGAAGAAGTCCAACGACCGCTCTAACCCCCAGCTGTTTGATAGACCTCCCTGACAACCGTTGCCGCGTCCTCAACTAGGCGCGCTTGGAAACCGAGATTTCAGCACAGAGTGAAGGAAGTTGAAGGTGAATTTGAAGTTAACAAGTGGCAAGTTTTGTCTATTAAAACTCATAGCATCTCCGAGGGCTATTTAAGGTTTAATGTTCTTTAATATATACAGCATGTTATAAAGTTTCTAACGATATTATTTACTCCATCATTTAGCCTAGGTTCTGTGTTTTCTAACTAACGTTAGCTAGCTAGCGAGCCAGCAAGGTCATCAGCTAACGTCAATTTAGATGCTAGTCCATGAAATGCATTCATTTCAAGTGCTTTTGTCCTAAATTAGCATAATGTCTAAGTTATCTAGCTAGTTATGTAATAACAAATTAGGCATTTGCGATTGTCCAGGTCTGTCTGTCATGATAAAAGAATGAGTTGCGCATTGAAAATAATAAATACTGGTAGCTACAACGAAGCGCGTGCTGGAATGCTTACTAACGCTTATTTCTTGAGGCAGACATCTACAGATGTGTGTCTGAAGATGGAATCAAAGCAGGTGCCCCAAAACCATCCCCATGGGGTTGGTGTATTTGTGTCACACACCCCTAGCAAACCTGCAGAACTCAAGTTACCCCCACTGCAAAGTCACAGGAGCAAACTTCCCCCTGTCAGAAAGTACCCTGTGACTGAGCAGAAAGGGTACTACTCCGAGCTCATCACTACAGCAGCAAAACCCCACCTACAGGTAATAATTAGCATACACATTCAACTGTAGTCAGTCAGAGGGCAGCTAAAAACACTACCCTGTGATATGTTTGCTCTAAGAAATATTTTATGAAGTTATGAGCTTACACTAACTGCCTATTCATGTATCAGTCCTGTACAGATGGGCCAGAAACCCAACAGAGCTTACTGTGTCAAGCGGGCTATGAGTCCAATACTCCTAAAGGTGAAACTTTTACCCAGGGCCTGTTGGATGACACTAAAATACACTAATCACACTAAAATAAATCAGCTACTTTACATTTGTGTATGTGTAAATATGTATTGGTATATTCTGTAAATAACAATTGATTTATTTGGGCCCATATGTATTCTGTTCCTCAGTAACCACATTCCGGACTCCATCTGACCTGCACAGTCTGGTTGAGAGGGACAAGCATGGACCCACCACCCAGCACCAGCAGCACACAGACTTCTCTACTGGAGGTTACACAGCCAAAGTCCAGCTGCCCTACCACAGCCTGCCTGGACAGCACCCCCGCAAGATAGAGATAGAGAGGTGTGTGCATCTGTGAGGGTCACAGCTAAATACACACACAGTATGGGGAAGTGAATGCTCTGACATGTGTTGTGTCTCTTCTCAGGCGCAGACGGGAGTACCTGAAGCTGGATATTGCCCAGCTCCTGACAGAGCAAGGCATAGACTCCAACCTCCTGATGCCTCGACACCATAGCATTGAAGAACATGTGACCACACCAGAGAATCCACTCCCACCTGTCTCAAACTACCTACCTCTGGAGGTGAGCTCCTCAAACATCTTTATAGATAAAACATACATTTTTCATTAATAAAACACTGTCACATTGTGGTCCTTGTTTGACTCACTCGTCTTTCTTGGTTTTCTCCCCTAGGTGTTTGACAATGAGGAGTTTGACTGTCGCACTCCTCAAGACTGGCTTGCCCTGGGTTATGAAAACGGATCAACTGATCACAAACCCATACCTGCCAAAGCTCTGCTGCCCACCACTGACAATATACCACCAGGTTGGTGCTTTGATAATAGCTCTTAATTTGAATTAGCTGTTTACATAGGGATGTCCCAAATAGAAATGATTGTAACCTACAGGTTCTGTCTGTTGTAGTGAACAGTGTACCATATCATCATTCTTCATAATGAGAACAGAAAATAGGTAGACAGTTTCCTCTCTCTTGTCTTCTCTGGTTCTGTAGAGGACCCCAAAAGCCCCAACCTGGAGTACAGCTGGCAGTTTGTTGGGGTTCTTGACTACAGCCAGGAGAAAGGGCTTTATCTGGTCCAGAAGGCCGACAAGAATGGCAGAGTGAGGGATGCCAATGGAAAACCAGTCCTAAATGAAGGACAGAGAACAAGTAATAGTTTATTACCACTTATAGTGTATCAATGCAGTATTTTCTTCACCTGTATACAGCATACACAAAGTCTCATTCTCTGTCCCATCTCCTTGACTTTAGTAGGTGTGTTTCTGCTGTCAGCCACTCAGTACTGGATTTCCAGGATCAGGCTGCTGTTCAGTGCAGAGGACCCTCGTCTGTTTTCCCAGCGGGTGCAGTTTGCCCAGCGCTGCAGAGAGAACACAGAGGCCCTGCTGCTCTACCACCTGTCTGTAGACTGTATGCCAGTGTGGAGTGGCACCTCGTCTCTCAATGCACAAAGTCTTGCCCGTGTCAAAGAGCATGCCCTCTCTACACCTGGCCTTCGACTCAAACTGTGAGAGACATCCCTCATTTTCTAATCTAATACTCATATTTTACAGTTAGCTAAACAGTCTCTACCATGAATGAAAGGCTATCTTTTTTCTAAAGCAGACTGACCATCAGGCTGTGTTTATTGAATAAGAGCGGGATATGAATGTCAGGAGACTGAATTGTGCATAATACTGTACAGTAAATGGAGCATTACCCTGTGTAATGTTGTGTTGTGGTGGCAGGCTGCAGGAGTGTATTGTACGTCTGGAGAAGGAGATCAATCTGGAGTATGACCGCACCATGAACCGGATCAGCTTTGACAGGGTAGTGCTCACCAACCCTGAGGATTTCTCCCACATCACCCTGCCCCAGAGAGAGCCAGAACATGTGCCCCAGAATGGTGAGTTCACTGGAGGAAGGGCATGTTTATTAGAATATCCAAACGGAGTGGACGTTAGTGTTCGATTACTTGTGTGAGTGTTATACTACAGTTTACTATAGAATAGTACAGTACTTACTATATAATTATGTAGTAAACTAGTATATAGTATATTCTACACACTGTTGTATCCCTCGATCGTGTAGTATTTACGATATATCGTTTTGTAATATACTAGAATACTATAATAAATAGTACAGTATACTACAGACTGCAAAAACACGACAGTAAATACTACAGTAATGACCTCAAAAACTCTACAGTCCGCAAAAACACTACAGTAATTACTAAAGCATGTACTACAGTATTTAATTTGTATATACCCTGCCCATTCCCATTCTCCTCTCCCATATCCCAATTTGAAGATCTGAACTATCCATTCACACCTCAGTCCTACTTACGTATAGGTTATGGAAAATGTGCTCTTTGAGTATTTTGTCCAATAGGTTTCCTCAAGGAAGCCCCCACTGCTATGTCAAAGATAATAAAACAAAACCACTATAGTAAATACTACAGTAAGGTCTGCAAAAACACTACAGTAAATACTACAGTCCGCAAAAACACTAAAGTAATTACTATAGTATATACTACAGTTTTTCCCCCAGTATTTATACAATAGTAAATGGTAAATACTACAGTATACTAAAGCTATGTCTGCAATACTGCAGTGAATACTACAGTAAAGTCCGCAAAAACGTTACAGAGAATACTATGGTATTTTTTCATGTGGGATTATAACAATGAAAAAGCTTTGTCTAAATTCAATTATATTTGTGACATTGATGCATACAGGGATATACCATGCCATTTGAATTTCCTTTATTTAATTAAACAACAAAGTTTTGAATGTAGTTTTTATGACGGTGCCATGAGCTAGCGCATTTAGCACTCCAGTCAGCCCTGACAACGATATGCTATTTTCTCCTCTTCAAATAGCAATTACATGCGCACACAGGAGGTTCCACAAGACCTGATGTACATTTAACATTTGAGTCATTTAGCAGATTTTTCACCTAGTTGGCTCTTAACTGCTAGGCGACCTGCAGCTCTGATGTAACGCCGTTAAGAGCGTTCCGTAAGCTCACAAATGTTACGGATGGAATCATCCAATCGGTACCTTTTGGGTGGCTCAACCCACTGGCTCAACCCACTGTTTCCATAACTACCGGAGAACTGCAGGCAGGGGGGATCTGAAAAGAAATCATGATATTATTGGAATAGTGAAACATTTAAAATGACCATCCCCGGCCTCCCGAGTGGCACAGCGGTCTAAGGCACTGCATCGCACTGCTTGAGGCGTCACTACAGACCCCGATTCGATCCCAGGCTGTGTCACAACCGGCTGTGAACAGGAGTCCCATTGGGCGGCGCACAATTGGCCCAGCATCGTCATGGTTAGGGGAGGGTTTGGCCAGGGGGGGCTTTACTTGGCTCATCGCGCTCTAGCAACTACTTGTGATGGGCCGGGCGCCTGTAGACTGACCTCGGTCGTCAGTTGAACGGTGTTTCCTCCAACACATTGGTGTAGCTGGCTTCCACGTTAAGTGTTAAGAAGCGAAATTGGGGAGGAAAAGGGGGTAAAAAAAAGCCCATCCCTCTACTAGTAAGACATAAGATTGGGTTCAGGGGGCCAGGGTCTCTTTGTGAACCCTGACAGAAATGGGTTTACGAGATGAGCAGTCGATGACACCTGTAATGACACCTCTTAAACATTGTACACCTGACATGTCCACAGGCTTTGTGTCTGTCCCTACATACCCCTTTGAGAAGAACCGTGCTGCGTTTGCCTTCAACTCCCTACTCACCAAGCCGGAGGTGATCTCTGCCTTGTCCAATGTGCGGGGCGAGTGCAACAGGGTGGCTGCTATGAGTCTGTTCCATATCACCTTCACCAAGTCGTTGCGTCTAGAGGAGTTTGAGCTCACCCAGTCTCAGACACATGCACAGGTATTGTAACACACAGCCCTAGAAACATTATTATACTCTGCTGGCATCAGTCCTGCTCTCTGAAGAATATCTTTGAAGAATTCTAATTGTTGTGACAGTTACTAGCAGCAAAAGCTAACCCATCCCTGGTCCCTCGTGGCCCCTTAGGTGCAGCTGTTCCTGCGGGACTCATGGGTGACCACCCTGTGCAAGGGCATCCACACCAGCCTGAGAGATGTGGGCCCTGGCTGGTTTAGTCTGACGGAGTCCCGCTGGGAGGTATACAGGATGTCCAAGCTGTGCAGCCTCATGGCCCTGGTGCGCTACAGCCTGCAGGACTCTCTGCGCTTCCTGGTGCAGGACTCCCTGGTCAGCCTGGCTCAGCTGCTGCTGGATGCCTGCCACAGTGTTCTCCACTGCCCACAGGACCTGATCTGGGGCTCCAACCTCATCAACAGCCCCTACAAGTGAGATCACATCACCACTCTGTCTCTATTGCTCTCTCTTTCTTTCCAAATACTCTCTATTATCTTTCTTTGTCTCCCTCATAGGGTTGCGAAGTGAGGGGATATTACTGGTAACTTTAGAAGTTTACAAGTAAACTACCAGATTCGGGTAACTTTCAATTTTTTTTTATAAACTCAGCAAAAAAAGAAACGTCCTTTCACTGTCAACTGCGTTTATTTTCAGCAAACTTAACATGTGTAATCAATTCATCAACTGAGACATAAACTGAACAAGTTCCACAGACATGTGACTAACAGAAATGGAATAATGTGTCCCTAAACAAAGGGGGGGGATCAAAATCAAAAGTAACAGTCAGTATCTGGTGTGGCCACCAGCTGCATTAAGTACTGCAGTGCATCTCCTCCTCATGGACTGCACCAAATTTGCCCGTTCTTGCTGTGAGATGTCACCCCACTCTTCCACCAAGGCACCTCATCTAAAATGATCCACCGCAATTGTTGCAACCCCTATTACTAGCCTGTTCAACCTCTCTTTCGTATCGTCTGAGATCCCTAAAGATTGGAAAGCTGCCGCGGTCATCCCCCTCTTCAAAGGGGGAGACACTCTAGACCCAAACTGTTACAGACCTATATCTATCCTACCCTGCCTTTCTAAAGTCTTCGAAAGCCAAGTTAACAAACAGATCACCGACCATTTTGAATCCCACCGTACCTACTCCCCTATGCTATTTCAGAGCTAGTCATGGTTGTACCTCAGCCACGCTCAAGGTCCTAAACGATATCATAACCACAATAAGAGACAATACTGTGCAGCCGTCTTCATCGACCTTGCCAAGGCTTTCGACTCTGTCAATCAGTCTGTCAATCTGGTTTCTCAAATGACTGCCTCGCCTGGTTCACCAACTACTTCTCAGATAGAGTTCAGTGTGTCAAATCAGTTGTGCGGACCTCTGACAGTCTCTATGGGGGTGCCACAGGGTTCAGTTCTCGGGCCGACTCCTTTCTCTGTATACATCAATGATGTCGCTCTTGCTGCTGGTGATTCTCTGATCCACATCTACGCAGACGACACCATTCTGTATACTTCTGTCCCTTCTTTGGACACTGTGTTAACAAACCTCCAGGCGAGCTTCAATGCCATACAACACTCCTTCCGTGGCCTCCAACTGCTCTTACATGCAAGTAAAACTAAATTCATGCTCTTCAACCGATCGCTGCCCACACCCGCCCGCACTTCTAGCATCACTACTCTGGACGGTTCTGACTTAGAATATGTGGACAACTACAAATACCTAGGTGTCTGGTTAGACTGTAAACTCTCCTTCCAGACTCACATTAAGCATCTCCAATCCAAAAATTCAATCTAGAATCGGCTTCCTATTTCGCAACAAAGCCTCCTTCACTCATGCTACCAAACACCCTCGTAGCACGCGCTTCAGCAGGTATATCTCACTGGTCATCCCCAAAGCCAACTCCTTTTTTGACTGCCTTTCCTTCCAGTTCTCTGCTGCCAATGACTGGAACGAATTGCAAAAATCACTGAATCTGGAGTCTTATATCTCCCTCACTAGCTTTAAGCATCAGCTGTCAGAGCAGCTTACCGATCATTGCACCTGTACATAGCCCATCTGTAAATAGCCCACCCAATTACCTCATCCCCATATTATTATTTATTTTCTGCTCCTTTCCACCACAGTATCTCTACTTGCACATTCATATTTTGAACATCTATCACTCCAGTGTTTAATTCCTAAAATGTAATTATTTCGCACTGTGGCCTATTTATTGCCTTACCGCCCTAATCTTACTACATTTACACACACTGTATATAGACTTTTCTATTGTGTTATTGACTGTATGTTTGTTTATTCCATGTGTAACTCTGTGTTGTTTGTGTCACACTGTTTTGCCTCATCTTGACTAGGTCGCAGTTGTAAATGAGAATGTGTTATCAACTTGCCTACCTGGTTAAATAAAGGTGAAATAAAAATAAATAAATGTTTTAAAAAAAGTTCCCGGGCATTTCTGGGGGGAATGGCCCTAGCCCTCACCCTCCGATCCAACAGGTCCCAGACGTGCTCAATGGGATTGAGATCTGGGCTCTTCGCTGGCCATGGCAGAACACTGTCAGTAGAAAGGCCTCTTTAGTGTCCTAAGTTTTCATAACTGTGACCTTAATTGCTTACCGTCTGTAAGCTGTTAGTGTCTTAACGACCGTCCCACAGGTGCATGTTCATGAATCGTTTACGGTTCAGTGAACAAACATGGGAAACAGTATTTAAACCCTTTGCAATGAAGATCTGTGAAGTTATTTGGATTTTTACTAATTATCTTTGAAAGACAGGGTCCTGAAAAGGGGACGTTTCTTTTTTTTGCTGAGTTTAGTTTTTATCACATGATATCTTGTGTCCTTTTTGGCTACTTCAGATTTAAAAAATAAAGGAGAGCCGCACACTCTAGGAGCTCAGATGCAAAAATATTTTATGTCCAATGTTTTGACAGACAAGCTGTCTTCATCAGGGTATAATGACAAACATTGTTGGGTGACTCGTTTATACAGTGGGGCAAAAAAGTATTTAGTCAGCCAGCAATTGTGCAAGTTCTCCCACTTAAAAATATGAGAGAGGCCTGTAATTTTCATCATAGGTACACTTCAACTATGACAGACAAAACGAGAAAAAAAATCCAGAAAATCACATTGTAGGATTCTTAATGAATTTATTTGCAAATTATGGTGGAAAATAAGTATTTTGTCAATAACAAAGGTTTCTCAATACTTTGTTATATACCCTTTGTTGGCAATGACAGAGGTCAAATGTTTTCTGTAAGTCTTCACAAGGTTTTCACACACTGTTGCTGGTATTTTGGCCCATTCCTCCATGCAGATCTCCTCTAGAGCAGTGATGTTTTGGGGCTGTTGCTGGGCAACACGGACTTTCAACTCCCTCCAAAGATTGTCTATGGGGTTGAGATCTGGAGACTGGCTAGGCCACTCCAGGACCTTAATGCTTCTTACGAAGCCACTCCTTCGTTGCCCGGGCGGTGTGTTTGGGATCATTGTCATGCTGAAAAACCCAGCCACGTTTCATCTTCAATGCCCTTGCTGATGGAAGGAGGTTTTCACTCAAAATCTCACGATACATGGCCCCATTCATTCTTTCCTTTACACGGATCAGTCGTCCTGGTCCCTTTGCAGAAAAACAGCCCCAAAGCATGATGTTTCCACCCCCATGCTTCACAGTAGGTATGGTGTTCTTTGGATATAACTCAGCATTCTTTGTCCTCCAAACACAACGAGTTGAGTTTTTACCAAAAAGTTATATTTTGGTTTCATCTGACCATATGACATTCTCCCAATCTTCTTCTGGATCATCCAAATGCTCTCTAGCAAACTTCAGACGGGCCTGGACATGTACTGGCTTAAGCAGGGGGACACGTCTGGCACTGCAGGATTTGAGTCCCTGGCGGCGTAGTGTGTTACCGATGGTAGGCTTTGTTACTTTGGTCCCAGCTCTCTGTAGGTCATTCACTAGGTCCCCCCGTGTGGTTCTGGGAATTTTGCTCACCGTTCTTGTGATCATTTTGACCCCACGGGGTGAGATCTTGCGTGGAGCCCCAGATCGAGGGAGATTATCAGTGGTCTTGTATGTCTTCCATTTCCTAATAATTGCTCCCACAGTTGATTTCTTCAAACCAAGCTGCTTACCTATTGTAGATTGTCTTCCCAGCCTGGTGCAGGTCTACAATTTTGTTTCTGGTGTCCTTTGACAGCTCTTTGGTCTTGGCCATAGTGGAGTTTGGAGTGTGACTGTTTGAGGTTGTGGATAGGTGTCTTTTATACTGATAACAAGTTCAAACAGGTGCCATTAATACAGGTAACAAGTGGAGGACAGAGGAGCCTCTTAAAGAAGAAGTTACAGGTCTGTGAGAGCCAGAAATCTTGCTTGTTTGTAGGTGACCAAATACTTATTTTCCACCATCATTTGCAAATAAATTCATTAAACATCCTACAATGTGATTTTCTGGATTTTTTTTCTCATTTTGTCTGTCATAGTTGAAGTGTACCTATGATGAAAATTACAGGCCTCCCTCTCATCTTTTTAAGTGGGAGAACTTGCACAATTGGTGGCTGACTAAATACTTTTTTGCCCCACTGTAATATTCGAATTGAAAACATTGTCATTGTTGAATTTGATTTCCATAGTAGCAAGCTAGGACTGATGGTTTGGTTAGCTAAACTAGAAAGTCTGTTTGTTTGGTTCACATGGCAGCTATTGTGGCTATATATTTATTATTATATTAATTTGGGGACAGGTCGAAACACATGAAACATTCATGGACATTTAGCCAAGTTCTATTTTACCGCCTGGCTACGCAGACGCTCGTTGACGAGAGCAAGCAGTTTAGATTAAATGATTGAACAACATGTATGTGTACATTTATTTTGCAACGCTTGCGCACACAATGCGAGCGGTGTGATCAGCATTTTAGTTATGCACTCCTATGTATCTCCACAGGCCGAAGAAGAATCCGCTGTTCTTGGTAGATCTGGTTCTGGATGTGACTGGGGTCCACTACAGCACTCCTCTGGAGAATTTTGAGACTTCCATCATTACCCTGTTTGATAAGGGGATCCTTTCCACCCACAATGTGCCTCAGCTGGATAAGGCAAGACAAGACACCATGCATTCAATCATTTTGACAATTTATTTAAATTACAGTAATGAAGTTAGAATTTATTTGTTTCACACTTCTGCCGTATATGATGATGGCTTTCTGTGTCTCTCAGTTTGTGATGCAGAAGATGTTCATCAGTGGCACTCCACTGTTGGAGTCAGTGGGTCTGTGGGAGCCTGCGGTGGCAGAGCTGAGGGAGAGGGTCCGTGCCGCCCTGCGTCAGGCTGCCATCCCACTCCGGGCCTACGCCCGCGAGTATGAGAGATACCTAGAGCTGCACAACTCAGACATAGAGACCTTCCTTAAGTAAGACCTGTCTCAGTATAACTTGTAGTTGTAGCACTTGTGTCTGTAACTAAATCTTTGTGTGTATGTGTCCCAGGGCCCACAGCCAGGAGGAGCAGACTCCCCAGGAGGTGAAGAGGGAGGTGGTACAGCACCTAAAGGAGAAGGAGCGTCTAGACCACTCTTTCCCATCCTCCATCGTCATCGGCCCCTTTACCGTCAGTGTGGAGAGTGTCCGCCAGAGCCTGTCCAAGAAACGCAGAGCCCTGGCTAACGCCGTGCTCGACCGGCTTGCCCTCAAGCTCCGCAAGCAAGTGGAGGACGTAAGTCTCAAGACTTTTCAATAGATTTGTGTAGCAAAGTACAGGAATATCATACTTGATGTTGTGTCAATGTTGTTTAGTAGGCATTGCATGTGACGTTAAGTGCAGATATGTTTGTTAGTATTCATACCAGTGTGTGTGTTTTGTTTGTTTCCAGGCATGTGAAGAGTGTAAGGCTGTCAGCAGGAAGCTGCATGAGAAGCCGAACAGCATTGAGGAGCTGACCGACCAACGTGAATGGATGAAGCAGATCTCAGATCAGCTCAAGGCCCATGAGGTACAAACATGATACAAACTTGCAGAGAATAGAATACATAATCTTTGGTACTGTAAAGATCATCCTCTTGATTAGAGAGTTCTGTTCTGTGTGTCACTTTCCTCAGGAGCTCCTATCCAAAGCCATGTCAGACTACGAGTTGATCGATGAGTTCTTCTACACCCTGTCAAATGAGGACTTCAATGGAAAGTAAGGCTGACTGTTACAACACTTTGAAAGATTGACGTACTGATTTTGTATTGGAGTTTTTTTTTTTAATTGTACCTTTATTTAACTAGGCAAGTCAGTTAAGAACAAATTCTTATTTTCAATGACATCCTAGGAACAGTGGGTTAACTGCCTGTTCAGGGGCAGAACGACAGATTTGTCAGCTCGTGGGTTTGAACTTGCAACCTTCCGGTTACTAGTCCAACGCTCTAACCACTAGGCTACCCTGACTCCCCGGGAGAACGAGAGGTCAAACTAGGAGTGTAGGAAGTAAATAATAGGTTTGCGTGAATGCTGTTAGTGAGAGTGCGGGTGTCTGTCCCTTTTGCTGTGCAGGTGGACAGCCATTGGGTGGCCACATAAGATTGTGACCCAGATAGAGATGGTGTCGTCCCAGCATGTTGAGGATGAAGAACGCTTCAACAAGATCCAGCAGGCTGACCAGAACAACTTCCAGGAGCGCCTGGACTCTCTACAGGTGAGCCATGCTTTCAAATCCCCAGCCTTTGAAAAAAATTACCCTTTTCTGTTGCCTGCCTCTGCATATGTTGGTGCAGATGGTGGTGGCTGGCTTTTCTGGGTACACGGACATCAGCCGAGCCCACGAGGTGGCCAACGAGGTACGACGTGTGGGCAAGCAGCTAAAGGAGTCCCAGACCATGGCCCAGACATACAACAACCGGGACCGTCTGTTTGGCATCCCTATCACCAACGTGAGTGTGGCGTTATTGACTCGATCTGCCTCCCCAATGGCTTCTACTTGAGTTGATGTAGACTATGCTGTTGTTGAGCAATCAACCAACATGTAAAAACAAAGACTGACTGGCTGCTGTGTCTGTGTTGCAGTACGACCGTCTGCAGAAGCTGATCAGGGACTTCCAGCCATTCAGAGACCTGTGGACCACCACGTCAGACTGGCTGCGGTGGCATGAGAGCTGGCACAATGATCCCCTTTCCATCATTGACCCCGAGCAGCTGGAGCGCAACGTCACAGACGCCTTCAAGACTATGCACAAGTGTGTCAAAATGTTCAAGGACATCCCCGGTGAGCAGTGGTAGATTAAAGTACTCATTTGTCATACTTGAGTAAAAGTAAAGATAACTTAATCGTAAATGAATCAAGTGAAAGTCAAGTGAAAATACTACTTGAGTAAAAGTCTAAAAGTATTTGGTTTTAAATATACTTAAGTATCAATAGTATAAGTATAAATCATTTCAAGTTCCTTATATTAAGCAAACCAGACGGCACCATTTTTTATTGACGGATAGCCAGGGGCACACTCCAACACTCAGAAATAATTTAGGCAGTAGGGATGACCAGGGGTGATCTCTTGATAAGTGTGTGAATTGGACCATTTTCCTGTCAAAATGTAACAAGCACTTTTGGGTGTCAGGGAAAATGTATGGAGTAAAAAAAAAAGTACATTATTTTCTTTAGGAATGTAGTAAAGTAAAAGTTGCCATAAATAGTTAAGTAAAGTACAGATACCCCCAAAAATGACTTAAGTAAAAATACTTTAAAGTACTACTTAAGTACTTTACACCACTGCCGGTGAGTGACGCTTTATCAAGTAATCAAATCTGATTTGTATACAAAGTGCTTAACATGGCCTAAACCTCCCAAAACCAAGAATCAATGAGTGGCAAGGGGGAAAAGATCTGTCTCTACCTCTTTCCTTCTCTCTCCCTCCCTTCTCTCTCCCTCCCTACTTACCTACACACACACCAGCATGTCAGGAGGTGGCTGCTGACATCCGGGGGAAGATAGATGACTTCCGTCCCTACATCCCTCTGATCCAGGGCCTGAGGAATCCTGGGATGAGGGGCAGACACTGGCAGCTGCTGTCAGACCGCATCCACATGAATGTCAAGCCCAAGGCCAACCTCACTTTCTCCCGTTGCCTGGAGCTAGGCCTGCAGGACCATGTGGATGAGATAGCACGGGTGGCCGAGGTGGCAGGGAAGGAGTACGCCATCGAACAGGTACTGGATAACTGCATGCAGTAATAAAGTGGCTAATATCTGTTACAGCCAATAGCGCTGACGGACACAGTTATCTAATATCATAATTTTGGGCTGAACTGAATGTGTCCCTGTCCTCCCTCTCCCCATTCAGGCTCTGGATAAGATGGAGCATGAGTGGTCGACGGTGGCCTTCGAGGTGTTGCCCTACAAGGAGACGGGCACTTACATCCTGAAGAGCCCAGATGAGGCGTCACAGCTGCTGGATGACCACATCGTCATGACCCAGAGCATGTCTTTCTCCCCCTACAAGAAACCCTTTGAGGAACGCATCAGCACGTGGGAGAGCAAGCTCAGGATGACTCAGGTACAGCAGAAAGATACATAAGTCTGACTGGGTGTCATTGGAAGGAGAAGGAGGCTAAAGTAACATTGAAAGTGTCCAGCTAGGTGAATGGAGAGCCTTAAAAGGCTGATTGGCCCATTCTCACCATTTTAAAATCCCTATAGTAGATGTTGTTCATTCTTCATGAGATGTTTCAAAGCCTCATTAATGTTGTGTGACTGCCCTCTGCTGGTGCTTGCAGGATGTGCTGGAAGAGTGGCTGACCTGCCAGCGCTCTTGGCTTTACCTGGAGCCTATCTTCAGCTCTGACGACATCAACCGCCAGTTGCCTGTAGAGGGAAAGAGGTACCAGACCATGGAGCGCACCTGGAGGAAAGTGATGAAGAGCGCCTATGACAACAAACAGGTGAGATACTGTAATCACAACACAACAACCCACATCATGCTTAGATCGACTTCAATAAGGTTTAGTGTTGATACTGAGTGTAAACTAAATGTGTATTGTGTGTGTGCATACGTGCATGTGTGTGTCTAGGTGATTGACCTGTGCCCGGACCCCCGTCTGTTGGACAGTCTGAGGGATTGTAATAAGCTGTTGGAGCTGGTGCAGAAGGGTCTGAGCGACTACCTAGAGACCAAGCGTGGCTCCTTCCCCAGGTATGCTGTCACTATTGACTGTGTTTCAGCTCTAACCAATATGACTGTTTATTTAAAATCAGTATTACAGATGAATTCGATAGTTGTTGATTAATACCATTAGAAACAGCTTTGAATTGATCTTTCTCAGAAATGGCAACAGAGAACTTTTGCCTTTGCAGGTTCTATTTCCTGTCTGACGACGAGCTCCTGGAGATTCTCTCCCAGACCAAGGATCCCACAGCAGTACAGCCTCATCTGCGCAAATGCTTTGAGAACATTGCACGGGTTAGTCTGTCTTTCTCTATCCCCCTGCGCCCCTTTTCATATATTCCTTTTCTCAAGTTAACTTTCTATCTCTTCTCCTTCTCTGTGTCCCACAGCTTAAGTTCCAGTCAGACCTGCAGATCACTCATATGTACTCTGGGGAGGGGGAGGAGGTCAAGCTCTGCCTGCCAGTGTGGCCCTCTGGGAATGTGGAGGACTGGCTGAGAGAGGTGGAGAAGTCTATGAAGGCCTGTCTGAGGGACAACATTGAACGCTCGCTGAAGGTCTATCCACAGGTCAGCCCCTTACCAAATCTACAGTAGCAGTGCATGGGTCAAATTTTTGGGGAAGCCAAGCCAGGGGGAAAAAAGCCATATTACAATCTGTGTTGTGATAATTGGGTTGTTTGCTCTATAACCTGTTAGTTCATATGCCACCGTGATATATAGGCCTAAGGCCCAGACAATAAGAAGACAACAGTCACACAGTGGCAGAATAAATTCAACCACATGGTTGTTTCATCACAAAACCGGAGAGCAACATCTGTCTGGTGAAGTCCAAAGGATATTTGAATGTAACAGTTACATGACCTACAGCATGGGCAAGCAAGTTAATAATGTTTTGTACATTTTCGAACTTGTAAACAACTACTGATTTAGAACCACAGAGTTACCGCAAGTCACAAAGAAAACAGGAGATGCCTTCTCTATTCAAGCACCATTTCAACAGCATCAAATCACCTACGCTTGTTCTAATACAGTGACAACTTAAAGATAGCAAAAACAATTTAGACCAATCAACGTAAGCTAAATATGTGTGGCTGTCCATGTTACTGATTTGTGCGTGTGTGTGCAAGTAGAAAAACATGTAGACTCGCCGTACTTGTAGAGAAATGCCAATCCCATTCTCCTGTCTTTCATGTTGCCCAAATGGTCTATGACTGTCATACATTAAACACTTTACATTTTTGTTGTCCTAGGCTACCTGGCTAAAATGCTTGCTCGCTAACTTAACTTCCTTTAAATGGGCAACAATGAGCCAGCTAGTTAATATTACATCTAGCTACATATTGAACTCCCATCCTCTCAGGCCAGGGACATAGGTATGAATTTATAGTTGGATCAGATTCACCGTTGTAATCATTGGCCAGTATGAAGAATTAAGTAAAAGTCCAAATCCTTATCTCCATCCATGGCTAATTTAGGAAAGGGACGATTTTAACTAGCTAGCTAGCCAGCTAGCCAGCCATTGGAAGACAACGACACAATGAGATGCAACAATTCAAGTTCTGTCAATTACGTTATGCTTTTGATGTGATTGGTGTGAAGATAATTCCGAACTGACTTCCCTTGACACTTTTTTTTTGGTTCGCCAGGACCAACCACAGTTGAGCTCACTGAGTTTAGCTCAATGCTGATTGGCTATTATTTTAAAATGTTTTTATAAAAGGGAGACCAAATGCTTGTTGGCTTCCCTTGCTATCGAATTCAATGCTGTGGGTGGCAATGATATCATACATGTTTAGGCCAGACAGCGTCAGATACTTAAGTGATAATGGCCAAAAAGGCGATGTTTGGAGGATATATCGGCATGGGTGTTAGGCTTTCTAGGGTTGCTACCCAGGCTGTCTGGTCGTTCGTTGTATTAGTTCTGTTGCCTTAGACGTGAACCAGTCTTTCAGTCTTTTTGTTCTGTATCTATGGACGCGACCCAGTCATACCTTCTAAATGTTCCATTGCCATACTGGTTAGCAGCGTTCTTATCCCTTGCTTGCGATCTAGCCAACTATGGCTAACTTAAAGTGCAGACAGAATAAAAGCAAATTATTTGCATTTGTTTAAGCTGTTTTCTAGTGACATTTATTTGGATAATGTTACAGCCAGAACATTGAGCTAATGAGGCGCAATTTTGCCTGGCGTAGAAAATGTGCTCACTCGTCAGGACACTGTTGTTCAGAGAAGCTATCAAACAATCACTTCAAACTGAAGCTGAAGACTGCAAACTTGCTGTACTTAGTTTTGTTTTACCGTTTTTCAATTGACATTTCTTTGTGTATATATATATATCCATGGATATGATCGTTTTTTTCTTGGTCCATTTTCAGGGGAAGCCTGACTTCCCTTGGCAGCCATGAACACACACACACACAACTGCCAATATATCAACCGGTGGACAGAAAACTACACAGTTCAAACATGATTTTGTCTTACTGTATTGTCATCTGTTACACTGGGCTAAGGTTTTTGGATTTTCCAAATAGTGCCCAAGCTTTGTGAAACGCACTGACAACTGATGTGTGTGTGCCCTCCTGTCCCTTCCCCTTAGCAACCACGTACAGAGTGGGTGTTATCATGGCCTGGGCAGGTGGTGATCGCTGGCTGCCAGACCTTCTGGACCACTGAGGTGTCAAATGCACTGGAGCAGGGAGACCTGACTGACCGACTCTATCCCCAGCTACAAACACAGGTGTGTATCCTAAGTTTTCCCAAAGCTTGGCTAGACCTTGGCTATAGATGGGTTAGTTGACAACGTTCCGAAAACCATGTGTATTTGTGATTTTGGATGGCCAGATTGCTAGCAAGAATGACAAGAAACTGCCACGTGGGGAATCGTAAGTGTCTTGTTTAAGTGTTTTGTCTGACTTCATGTCAGTACTATTGCTAAAGTGTGCTAGCGAGCTAACCAACAACTGTAACAATGTATTTGAGAGACAACAATTGCTTATTGTGCAAATGTATTTATGTTTTCAATAAACATTGGAGAGGAAATATAGCTTACATGTTGTCAATCTAAGCTAACCTCATCTATTTGGCCCATAGTTGCACACAAGTCAGTTGTTGCTAAACAACTGTTACGAATCCCTTTTGTCCCGACAGTCTGGGGGGGGGGGGGGGGGTGGTAATGAGACCCGTAACAACTCATGCAATTTATAATAGTGACAAAGTAAAAGTGAGAACGAAATAACCACGACAACTGAAATATACCGTCAAACTCAGGGTTTGTGAAACACACAGTAATGGGGGGAGCAGGAAAAGGGGCTGAGCTGGACCCAAGGAAAGAAACAATAACTATTCAAAAACAATCCTAACCCCTAAGCTAGACTAGCCTACTTTAACAACAGCTAACTAACTAACTAACCAAAAATACAGTGGGTGGTCCGCCCAGTTCTAACTAGTGTATTTAACAAAGTTTACCTGTGGGTAGTGTATGCCCATGGGCGACTTGTCTTGCCCTTTTCCCACCAGCAAACAAACACCATAACCAAAAACAATACTCACAGGTGATGAAAGTGCTATGGAGGTGCTCAAACAAAAGAGAGGTCAATACACAAAGAGAGAGTGAAACAGAGAGATTGAGCTCCACAGCAAACAACTGACAGGGTTTTTAAACAAAGGGAAAGGAACGGTGATTGGGTAGGAAACAGGAGGAGGTGTGTCTTCTGATTGATGATTGGTGACTGATTGGGGAGTGATGATTTTCACCTGTGAGGGGAGAAGGAGAGAAAAGAAACACATACTGGATACACACACAGGATACTTGTATCCGTAACACTCCCACCCTTAAAAGAGCAACCTTAGGGATTGCGACCACAGTATTTCAATGAATAACCCACAAGAACAACAACAAAGTCAACCTTACAAAACATACAAAAATCATTTTTACACACGAGATTGGCGTTGTCTATCAGGAGTTTGAAGCACATAGTCAGTTTCACTTATTTTCTTTTCAATTAAATAAGGACCAGAGAAAGGAGCTGACAGTGAAGATCCTGGAACAGGTAATAACACCAGTACTTGGTCACCTGGCTGTAGTGGACGAGAAACAGCCTCTTTATCATAGTGTCTTTTCATGCTCCTCTGTGAGGAAGACAGAGCTTCCTTTGCGAGAGCACAAGCTTGGTGTAGGCGCTCACGAAAGCGACTAACGTAGTCCAACACATTCTCATCTCCTGTACACAACTCTTCTCTGGGGAGAAGGAGAGAAAAGAAACACACACTGGATACACACACAGGATACTTGTATCCGTAACACAACCAACCTGTCTAATTTGTAGCTGAAGTTCAGATGTGCATGGAAAACATTTGACATTTTAGTCATTTAGTAGACGCTCTTATCCAGAGGGACTTACAGTAGAGTGAGTGCATAAATGTTTATACTTTTTTCTCTGTGGGAATCAAACCAACAACCCTGGTGTTGCAAGCGCCATGATCTACCTACTGAACCAACTGGGACCATCAGTATTGCTTCAATGGGCTATGATATCATTGTGAAGAATGTGAAAGAGAATATGTGACTGACAGTGTCCTCCCCTTTGTTATGGTGTAGCTGGGAGACCTGGTGCAGCTGGTGAGGGGCCGCCTGTCTAAGATGCAGAGAGCTGTTCTGTCTGCCCTCATCGTCATAGAGGTCCATGCCAAGGACGTGGCAGCCAAGCTGGTAGAGGAGGGCGTCTCCAGCATCAATGACTTTGAGTGGATCAGCCAGCTCAGGTTTGACCTGCCCAACAAAATATACCTGCTGCTCATATGATGTACTTCTGCCTTAGAGAGCTAACGATTTGGGTTGAACCATTGTGTGCAGATGACATGCAAAAATCTGTGAACATTCCAGATTCCCCTTAATTAATATTTGTTTCTAGGTATTACTGGGCTCGAAATGACCTGTATATCCGGGCGGTGAACGCAGAGTTCCTCTATGGATATGAGTACCTGGGCAACTCAGGACGCCTGGTCATCACCCCACTCACAGACCGGTAAGCTTTGGCTACCCTCCATTGGGTCTCAATGACTCCCGCCCTTGTTATGAAAGCATGTCTCACCCATAGAGATAGATTGAGGACTCTAGTGCCCAAAAGCCCGTTTTAGCATAGGCAGCGCCATTGAGGACTTTCCCCATTTTGAAGTAGTCAATTCCATTTAGATGACCAGGAAGGATCAGCCAATGAATTATACTTGTGATGAAACATTCCATAACTGCAGTTGGCAGTAAATCGCCATCCTTGGCTTTAAACGTGTTCAAACAACACACACTAGGTGGCAGTGTGCACCTTTTCAGTTTGTTTGCCAACACATAGAAGTAGTTGAAGTAGAAATGGACTACTTCAAAATGGAGACGGCCTCAATGGCGCTGGCGATGCTCTCACAGACGCCGTAATGGGATAGATACAATGATGTTTATCTAAAGCTGAATGTCACTCAAACCGACCACTTTGAGCACTTCAAGCACTCGATCACTCGATATATGTGTTCACGAGTCAATCGAGTCAACAAGGGCTCCACGGCGCCTTTTGGAAGCCTCTTTATTTAGTGGGCATCCTATGCCGACTGTGCCCTTGGTAGCAACTTCTTCCCACGAATCTTAGCATGTTACCTAGCATCAACAGTCACTACTGCGTCGCCCACTACTGCGTCAAGAAATCTGTAATTAATTAATTTTCAAGTTTAATTTTGAGGATGTCTTAGTCTAGCGGTTTACACCTAGCAAAGTAGTCCAGTGTATTTCTGAAGTTTGATCATGTACATGAAAACTTGTCCATTATTACCTTGCTAGCTGAGCCTGAGCCAGTCACTGACTTATATGAACGAAAGGGATGCTAACCAACCAGCTAGTGCAACACTAAATGCAATTCTCCTTCTATAAGCAAGCTAGCTAGTTACTGTAAAATGCACTGATGCTTCTATACACAAGCTAGTGTAACGGATGTGAAATGGCTAGCTAGTCAGCGGGGGTGCGCGCTAAATAGCGTTTCAATCGGTGACGTCACTAGCTCTGAGGACCTTGAAATAGTGGTTCCCCTTGCTCTGCAAGGGCCGTGGCTTTTGTGGAGCGATGGGTAGCGATGCTTCGTGGGTGACTGTTGTTGATGTGTGCAGAGGGTCCCTGGTTCGTACCCGGGTATGGGCGAGGGGACGGTCTAAAGTTATACTGTTACATTGATGCTGTTGACCCGGATCACTGGTTGCTGCGGAAAAGGAGGAGGTCAAATAGGGGGTGAGTGTAATGGAGGTGAAACGGCTAGCTAGTCAGCGGTTGTGCGCGCTAAATAGCGTTTCAATTGGTGACGTCACTTGCTCTGAGACCTTGAAGTAGTGGTTCCCCTTGCTCTGCAAGGGCCGTGGCTTTTGTGGAGCGATGGGTAGCGATGCTTCGTGGGTGACTGTTGATGTGTGCAGAGGCTCTCTGGTTCGCGCCCGGGTATGGGCGAGGGGACGGTCTAAAGTTATACTGTTACACTAGCTAGTTACCTTGCTATTTTAGTAATATTATTTTATCTCAATGAATTATTTTTAATGAAGCAGCAAGGAACGTGCTCTGCCGTGAGTCTGTACAATATCGAGTCTGAGGCTGAGCTGTGCATTTATCTGCCCCCCCAATGTTACAACATAGCAATTGGTGCTTTGGAAACATGCTGAAATACAGACTGGCTGCTGGGAACATGTCTACAACTTATCAGCAAGCTGTTAAACTATCGTAAATAAGTGACAAGCAACACACTGTTTATAAGTGCAGTGCCCAAAATCTATAGCTAGCAGGAGATAAAATTCCATCCCAGTGTTTGTCAGTGAAGCTAGCAGCAGGCAGGCTACAACAAGCTAAAACCAGTTGATGAAAACATTGGGGACTGATATACTTGCACATGGCTGTTGAATAAATGATTTAGGGTTTGTGAATCTATGGTCTCACCCCTTGCTCCCTCCCCCTCTCAGGTGCTACCTGACCCTGACAGGGGCACTGCACCTGAAGTTCGGAGGGGCCCCTGCGGGTCCAGCAGGAACAGGGAAGACAGAGACCACTAAAGACTTGGGGAAAGCCCTGGCTATCCAGACTGTAGTCTTCAACTGCTCGGATCAGCTGGACTTCATCGCCATGGGCAAGTTCCTCAAGGGACTGGCCAGGTTAGTCCTTATATAAAACACCAAACTGGTATAAATATAAATTGTATGTGCTACAAAAGAACACAAGCCTTATTCTAAAATTAATTAAATTGTATTTTTTCCTCATCAATCTACACACAAGACCCCATAATGACAAAGCAATTTTTAGCACATTTATTAAAAATAAAACACTGAAATATTACATTTCCATAAATATTCAGACCCTTTACATTGTTGAAGCACCTTTGGCAGCGATTACAGCCTTGAGTCTTCTTGGGTATAACGCTACCGTCTTGGCACCTGTATTTGGGGAGTTTTTTCCCATTCTTGTCTGCATATCCTCTCAAGCTCTGTCAGGTTGGATGGGGAGTGCAGCTTCACAGCTATTTTCACGTTTCTCCAGAGATGTTCGATTGGGTTCAAGTCCGGGCCCTGTCTGGGCCACTCAAGGACAATCATAGACTTGTCCCGAAGCCACTCATGCACTGTGTGCTTAGGGTTATTAGGTCCTGTGCACTCTGGAGCAGATTTCTATCGAGGATCTCTCTGTTCTTTGCTTCGTTCATCTTTCCCTGGATCCTGACCAGTCTCCCAGTCCCTGCCGCTGAAAACCATCCCCACAGCATGATGCTGCCACCACCGTGCTTCACCGTACGGATGTGGACATGTTTCTTCCAGACGTGACGTTTGGCATTCAGGCCAAAGATTTCCATCTTGGTTTCATCAGATCAGAGAATCTTGTTTCTCATGGTCAGAGTCCTTTAGGTGCCTCTTGGCAAACTGCAAGCGGACTGTCGTGCCTACTACTGAGGAGTGGCATCCATCTGGCCACTTTACCATGAGGCCTGATTGATGGAGTGCTGCAGAGATGGTTATCTTTCTGGAAGGTTATCCCATCTCCACAGAGGAACTCTGGAGCTCTGTTAGTGACCATCGGGTTCTTGTTCACCTCTCCGACCAAGGCCCCTGATTGCACAGTTTGGCTGGGCGGCCAGCTGTAGGAAGAGTCTTGGTGTTTCCAAACTTCTTTCATTTAAGAATGATGGAGGCCGAGTGGCGCAGCGGTCAAAGGCACTGCATCGCAGTGCTAGAGGCATCGCTACAGATCCGTGTTCTCCCAAGTCTGTACGGGAGATGCAGCGATGGGACAAGACTTTAACTACAAATTGGGGAGAAAAAGGGGTAAAATAATAATAATAAATGAAAAATAACAAAATAGAAAAAAACTATAATTTAGAAAACAAATTGAATGATGGAGGCCACTGTGTTATTGGGAACCTTCAATGCTGTAGAAATGTTTTGGTACCCTTCCCCAGATCTGTGACTCGTCACAATCCTGTCTTTGAGCTCTACGGACAGTTCCTTCGACCTCATGGCTTGGTTTTTGCTCTGACATGCACTGTCAACTGTGGAAATCATGTCCAATCAATTGAATTTACCACAGGTGGACTGCAAACAATTTGTAGAAACATCTCAAGGATGGATCAATGGACACAGGATGCAGCTGAGCTCACTTTCGAGTCTCATAGCAAAGGGTCTGAATACTTATATAAATAAGGTTTCTGTTTTTTATTTTTAATACATTTGCAAAAATGTCTAAAAACCTGTTTATGCTTTGTCATTATGGGTTATTGTGTGTAGAATGATGAAGAAAAAATACAATAAATACAATCCATTTTAGAATAAGACTAACGGAACAAAATGTGGGAAAAAGGAAGGGGTCTGAATAATTTCCAAATGCATTGTATATCCTGTTGAATGTATTTAAATTGTTTTGTGGGGCTACTGTGATCTACTGTATCTCCTGTAGTTCTGGAGCCTGGGCATGTTTTGATGAGTTTAACCGCATTGATGTGGAGGTGCTGTCAGTGGTGGCCCAACAAATCGCCACCATCAATAAGGCCCAGCATCAGAGGGTGAACAAAAACATACACAAACCATACACAAACACAGTCATAGACAACATGTACACAGTCAAAAGTGCATACACACATGAAAATATTACAGATTTGTATGTCTGTGCGTGCGTTTGTTTGTGTGTGTGTTTGTGTCTCTCAGGCGGAGCGATTTGTGTTTGAGGGGCAAGAGATCCCTCTTGTTGCGTCTTGTGCTGTTTTCATCACCATGAACCCTGGTTACGCCGGCCGCACTGAACTACCAGATAACCTAAAGGTAGCTACATAAAATTGCCCAAAAACATTTCAAAGTTCACATCCCTGGCAGGGTATTGTAAAAACAAAGCACTGAGGTGTGACTAACACATTATTTTTCTATCTGTTTGTCTTAAGGCTCTGTTCCGTCCTGTTGCTATGATGGTCCCTGATTATGCTATGATCGCTGAGATCTCTCTCTACTCCTTTGGCTTCAGCGATGCTAAAGTCCTCTCCAAGAAGATCACCACCACCTTCAAACTGTCCTCCGAGCAGCTCAGCTCCCAGGTGGTACCCTAGTCTACATAGAATCTTTGCCCCAGTACCCATATCCGCATCATGCCTTATTGAGGGTCAAGCTTTATATACAGTGCTGTATTTCTTTGTGAAAGTTGTCGTGGAAATTATAATCAATAATGAGTAGAGACAAGGTCAGTCATCAATCAGGGTATTACTTTATTCAAAATGTATTAATAACATCAATAAATTATTGCAATAATGAAGCTGGTCAACGACCCACCCGTAGGTGATTCGTTGACAGCCCAACGAGCGGATTTGAGCCACAGCATTTTATAGCAAAGTACATGCCCTGAATGTTCATGACAAACAACAGATGTATGGAATGGGTCACAAGGTTAGGATTTGTATGAAAGATACTAATAATTTACAGCAGACTATATCTGCTATAAAGACTGTTCTCATTGTGTAGAAACCAGGGTCTGACCCCCAAAACAAAGTTCCTCTCATCATTATCCATACCGGAGCCATCTCCACCCTGGTACCTCCCAGCACATAAACACCAACACATTCTATGGAATGCGGGCTCCGAGAGAGGACAAGACCATCATAAATCAGTTGTTAGAGTTAAATCTCAGAAGCTCCTCTCAGTTCACACAGACACAATAGAGTTCTAAGAACCCTATTTTGTTGCATAAAACAACCATTTGATGCAATAACAATATTATTAACATAATCATGTAATTTCTCCACGATAATCCCCCATTTTGAGATTTTTCTCAACCTAATAGAAAATTACAAGGTTTAAAACATTAATTCACATGTAGAAAACAAAGAAGGCCCAACCCAAACTTATAGGGGAAAAAAACGTCCGTGCACTAGTATACTACTGTCGGTCCCTCTCCTTGTTCGGGCAGCGTTCGGCGGTCGACGTCACCGGTCTTCTAGCCATCGCCACGCCACCTTTCATTTCCATTTGTTTTGTCTTGTTTACCTGCACACCTGGTTTACGTCTCCTCATAATTACTGTGTATTTAGCCCTCTGTTCCCTCCATGTCTGTGTGGGGTATTGTTTATTGTCGAGGCACGTTTCCAGCTGGTTAGCGCCAGGTTTTATGTATACCTGTGTTTTGTGGCAGCTGGTACTTTGTACTTTGTTTGTGGTACTGTGTGCTGTCTTACTTGTTTTGGGCATTTGGTGATGGTGACGCTGTTGCGTTCTGGTCTTACTATTTGCCTCAGTAAAGTACTTCGTGTTCACTCATCTCTGCTCTCCTGCGCCTGACTTCCATGCACCAGCTACACCCACCGTAAATTACCATCTGTTGGTTCATTGAGCCTTTTAACTTAACATAAAATTATCCTTCATTGGGAATGATATAAACATTAAAATATTGTTAAGAATCTAATCAGAGTACATTTTTCATCAGTATGAAACAAATCATCTTGTTGATACTGAGCATGCTCCCATTGGTCAGCATAGGGGAAATAACTATTTCCATCCCCAAAAACAAAGAACTTGCATATCTTGTTGGATAAATCCAGGTAGTGACTCCTGGTTTAAGGGAAATGGATTCCATTAGTGCCTAATGAACATGACCCAGGGCAAGCATCACGAATCCACTACTTATAAGGCAACTCCTATAGTCTCTATGTGCCATTAGCACCATACCTGCTATAGTTCCAGAGTATTATCATTGTCATCAAAAATGTAATTTGGTAATGGATATAAGTCAAATAGATTAGGATCAGTTTCACCCTCCATTCACCAATCAATCCATAATACATGAGTTGCTTCACTCAAAGTTAAAACCGTCAGTTTTAAGAACCCTATTTTGTTGCATAAAACAACCATTTGCTGCAATAACAGTATTATTAACATAATCTTGTAATTTCTCCACAATAAAGTTTGACTGATGTATATTTGTGCAGGATCACTATGACTTTGGTATGAGAGCTGTGAAGACCGTGATCTCTGCTGCTGGAAACTTGAAGAGGGAGAATCAAGATATGAATGAGGTTAGAACAACACTTTATATGCCTAAATACACTGACCAGGTTATCAATAACCTGATGTAATCGGCCTGTCTCCCATCTCTAACTTCCAGGAACTGATCTGTCTACGGGCCATACGAGACGTCAACGTCCCCAAGTTCCTCCAAGATGACCTCAAGCTTTTCAACGGCATTGTGTCCGATCTCTTCCCCAAGATACGGGAGGAGCCCATCGACTATGGCACCCTGGAGAAGTCAATTCGCAATGTGTGTGCCAAGAAGAACCTCAAGGATGTGGATGGTTCGTACTCTATGGGGACACACAGCTTGTTTTTGTACTGTCTAACCTACATTATATCTGCTTATTAGTGATACTGTGCTATTGAGATTAGAATATAGGTATAAATTGGGAGGGAAATAATATATATTTTTTAACATGGTTTAATTTCCCATGTGTAAATGCAGGATACATCACCAAGTGTATTCAGCTGTATGAGACTACTGTTGTGAGGCATGGACTGATGTTGGTGGGACCGTCCGGCTCCGGAAAAACCAAGGTCTGCATTCCCCAAAAACCTCTCTTTACCAGCAGCACATGATATATGTATTTGAAGATGATTCTGGTATTACAAATTAATGTAATATATTGCCATTGGCTTGGATTGTGTGTCAGTGTTATGAGATCCTAGGGAAAGCGATGACGGCTCTGCAGGGCCAGGTCTCTGTGAGTGGTGGTGTTTATGAGGCTGTACAGACCTATGTCCTCAACCCCAAGTCCATTACCATGGGACAGCTCTACGGGGAGTTTGACCTGTTGACACATGAATGGTGAGTAATTGCTCCATGTGCACATAACAGACCATCGCATACCATATGTAGATTTGGGCACATACAGTACATAAACACTTAAACACCTGGTACATTACAAACACACATACAGTAGATAGCATATTGAATATCCTGAACACTCTCACACATCCATGCACACACACTCATGCCTCTTCTCCCTCTGTGTGTCTCCCTTCAGGTCGGATGGTATCCTGTCCTCTCTGATCCGTGGGGGGTCGTCCTCCATGGACGAGGAGAAGAAGTGGTATATGTTTGATGGGCCAGTGGACGCTGTGTGGATCGAGAACATGAACACTGTGCTGGATGACAATAAAAAACTCTGCCTGAGCTCTGGAGAGATCATCAAGCTCACAGACGTGAGAAACCTTTACATCTCTTCTGTCAGTTTTCCCTCTCATTTTGTTCCACACCTCATACCAGTTATGCACATTCAGAATACATGTGTGTATCCTCCTCCAGGTGCAGACGATGATGTTTGAGGTGCAGGACCTGGCTGTGGCGTCCCCGGCCACAGTGTCTCGTTGTGGGATGGTGTACCTGGAGCCTAGCATCCTGGGCCTCATGCCCTTCACTGAGTGCTGGCTGAGGACGGTCCCCGAACCCCTGAGGCCCTACACAGATCAGCTCAATTCCCTCTTCATCAGGTTTCTCCAGGTAACACAGAGGGCCGCTCAACAGGCATTTTACTAATGTTTATTCCACTTTACAACTGTATCATAAGTTAGTTGTTGTGAGTGTCTGGCTGTGTCAGGCCTTGTTCTGTTGGGCCTCAGGGGAAATTGAGTCTGTGTGTCTCTAGGATTCCATCACGTTTGTAAGGAAGTCTGTGAAAGAGGTAATCTTCTCCATGGACAGCAACCTCACATGCAGTCTGCTCAAACTGCTGGACTGTTTCTTCCAACCCTTCATCCATCGAGAGGTCAGTGAACACCACTCCATGCCACAAACACCCACACAATATACCCACCATCAGGAGACAAAAGGGATGAGTCATCAGCTGAGGTGATGGAGATGTTCATCTCTTGATGACTAGTCTGTCATGTACTGTGTGTTTGGCCAGGGGGAGAGGCCTCTTCTGCAGGAGAAGCTTGACCGGTTAAAGGAGCTGATTGAGCCCTGGTTCATCTTCTCTCTGGTGTGGAGTGTGGGAGCCACAGGGGACGCCCCCAGCTGCCAGCGCTTCAGTGCTTGGCTCAGGACCAAGATGGCAGAGGAGAAGGTTGAGTTGTGTTTTCCAGAGGAAGGCCTGGTGTATGACTACCAGCTTGATGATGCAGGAATCAGCAACATGGGAGACGAAGAGGAGGAGGACAGAGTGAGGAAGGTGAGCATTTGAAAAGCAAACATTCTGGAAATACCTTTAGAAACATAAAGGGCCATACAAGTGACATACATCCTATTGTGTAGGTGCACTGGGTCAGTTGGATGAAATCTGCCCAGAATGTGGTCATCACGCCAGAGACCAGCTACTCTGACATCATCGTACCCACACCAGACACAGTCCGCATTTCCTTCCTGATGGATATGCTGCTGTCTAACAAGAAGCCTGTAAGTGCCGCCCAATAAGGCACCCATAAATAGTGTATTATCAGTGTATCATTCCTGGTGAAAGCTTTTGTGAGTGTAATGGAGGAGTCTTTCTGTGAGTAGAGTTGTTCTTAGTCAGAGGCTCTGTGTTGACCAGGTGCTGTGCATTGGACCGACCGGCACAGGAAAGACCCTGACCATGTCTGACAAGCTGCTGAAGAACATGCCTGCTGAGTACATTACACACTTCCTTATGTTCTCTGCTCGCACTTCAGCCAACCAGACACAGGATTATATTGATAGCAAACTGGACAAGAGGTAAGCCTTTTACCAACATCTCTCTTTGTACTGTATGATCTGTGCTGTAATGTCTAAAGGCATTCTCATTCCTTTATATACTGACCTCTCTAACCAAAGCATGTATTTGTCAGGCGTAAGGGTGTGTTTGGGCCTCCCCTGGGGAAGTATTTTATCTTCTTCATTGATGACCTGAACATGCCCATTCTGGA